>NC_059437.1:6789881-6977381 GCF_021028975.2 Sphaerodactylus townsendi
AAGCGGAAATTAAAACAAAGAGATTTCTGGGTAATTGTATACTAATGAGACCATGAAAGTCATTCTCTAGGGGCACCCTTTCCGGTTGAAAAAGACAGAAAAAAAAGTATGTTCATGTCCTCATTAGTTCTGCTGGGGGGGGGGGGAGAGAAGATTTAACAATGCCAAATTACAGTTTGTTAGCAAAAGTGTACTTTCGGCACTGCGCCACAGTTCAGCCACAAACTCATCTTTGACCTTGGCAACTTGAGTGGTAAATGCACTTTGGGATTGCTTGAGTGGCACTTTTTGTCATGTTCGGGTCGGAAATGAGTAAAAATCAAGAATGAGAAAGGTAGGATTGAGCAATACGAACAAACAAGAGCTGGGGGGGGGGAACCACAGATCATATATAATCAATTGTTTCACAATCGGTGTCTTTAATTGATTCTGAGTTTCAGATTAATCCCTTCAGGAAGGATGAGGAATCAACTGCCCCATTAAATTTTCGCCGAGCTTTATGCAAGCCATTAAAGAAAATATTTTGGCTGCGACCGAAACTTCGGAGGCTCTGTTTGAACAACGAACAGCCATTCTCAAACTTAATGTATAATGTTAATATATAATGTCTTCTGGCAGGAATATTTGGAAAGCTATAAAGATTTGGTGAGGGGGATCACACAGATTAACTCTGTCAGTCAGAAAAAACCGATTGCACTAATATCAGCTACAGAGTGTTTCCCCCTTTTTGCTATCTATCAATGACAAGTGAATATGATACTTCTCAGGACTGGTGATGCTGAAGACATTTAAATGTCATAAGCTCATAATATTGATAATATATATAATGAGGCAAACCACCTTGTCTGGAAAGCATGGCCCATGGCTTGACTAGGCCTGCCCATTGCAGGAAGGCGGGCTCTGGCACAAGCTGCGCCGCCTCCCGAGGAAGCGTGACCACGCGGCCTCAGGACCCTGGCGCAGGGGCTGGGCCCTGACTGGTTCCGCATTCCCACGGAACCAAGGAGGGCCCAAGCCATCTGTGGGCGCTTAGTGCCCCGCGATATAAAAAAAAAAAAGCTGGCTTCAAGCGCGGCTTGGCGAGGTTTCGAAGTAAACTTCGGAAAGTACTAGCTGTTTTTCAAGCTTTGATACGGCTGGAACCATCATGGCATTGAAGTTAGAATGCTGGACTAGGGTCTGGAAAGAAGAGTTTCGATTTATACCCTGCTCTTCTCAACTGTAAGGAGTCTCAAATCGGCTTATAAGCTCCTTCCCTTCCTCCCCCCACAGCAGACACCTGGTGAGATACATGGGGCTGAGAGAGTTTTGTGACTAGCCCAAGGTCGCCCAGTAGGATTCATGTGGAGGAAAAGGGGGGGGGACAAACCTGGTTTACCAAATTAGAGTCCGCTGCTCATGTGGAGAAGTGAAGAATAAAACTTGATTCTTCAGATTGCAGTCCACCACTCTTAACCACCACTCTATGTTGGGTTCGAATCCCCACTCTGCCATGGAAACTTAAGAACATAAGAACATAAGAACAAGCCAGCTGGATCAGACCAGAGTCCATCTAGTCCAGCTCTCTGCTACTCGCAGTGGCCCACCAGGTGCCTTTGAGAGCTCACGTGCAGGATGTGAAAGCAAGGGCCTTCTGCTGCTGCTGCTCCTGAGCACCTGGTCTGGTAAGGCCTTTGCAATCTCAGATCAAAGAGGATCAAGATTGGTAGCCATAAATCGACTTCTCCTCCATAAATCTGTCCAAGCCCCTTTTAAAGCTATCCAGGTTAGGGGCCATCACCTGCAAACACGTTGAGTGAAGAAGTGTTTCCTTTTCTTAGTCCTAATTCTTCCCCCCAGCATTTTCAATGAATGCCCCCTGGTTCTAGTATTGTGAGAAAGAGAGAAAAATTTCTCTCTGTCAACATTTTCTATCCCATGCATAATTGTATAGACTTCAATCATATCCCCCCCTCAGTTGTCTCCTCTCCAAATTAAAGAGTCCCAAACGCTGCAGCCTCTCCTCATAAGGAAGGTGCTCCAGTCCCTCAATCATCCTCGTTGCCCTTCTCTGCACTTTTTCTATCTCTTCAATATCCTTTGCTGGGTGACCTCAAACCAAGTAACTCACACTCAGCCTAATCTATCTCACAGTATTCTTGTGAGGATAAAATGCTGGGAATGTGTGTGTGTGTGTGTGTGTGTGTGAGAGAGAGAGAGAGAGAGAGTAAGAGAGAGAGAGAGTGTAAGAGAGAGACAGAGACAGAGACAGAGACAGAGAGAGAAAATGGTGTTATAAGTTGTTTTAAATTCCCAGTGGGGAGAAATAAGAACCTGCTGTTGAGTTGCAACTGACTCATGCTGAGTGACTCCATCCACAAGGCATTCCAGGCCAGGGGCCAGGGGCTGTTGCCTTCCTTTGCACCAACTACTGCCTTCAGCCAACCCTGTTTTGCTTCCAAGCTCTGACAAGGTTGTACTAAACTGGGCTATTTGGGCTGCCACCTGGGGAGAAAAACGGGGTATAAATAATTAGACGTTGCACTTGGTTCATCTAACTCTAGATGGACGAGGTCAGCAGCCACTGCTAGAGCATTTCTTCTGACATTTTGCTTAACTGCACTTCTACCCAGAATTCTGAACCCCATGATCTTGCTTTAAAAGTGGAGTTGATGCACTAGGAATTCTCTGTTGCTGTCCTGTTTTCATTTCCAAATATTCTACAGAGCGTTTTGCGTCTCGCAACCTTCTGCAGTTTTCAGATCTATGCCTTTGTTTCCCTCTATGCTGCTGATGTATGTGTGTGCAATGATAAAACGAATGCCAAAACCCTCTTTGATGTGGTTGCATGTACGGTTCAGAAACGGTACCCAAAGTCTTCTCATCTTGACTGTTCCAAATCCCCCATTTCCACCCCGGCAGTTTTTCTCCTTACAGGGTTTGTAGTGTGCGCTTGTCTTTGTGAATGCATATGTGAAATCCTGTGGGCAGAACAAGTTTCTGGGGGAAATCAGGACTTGGCGGATCAGAAAAAACTAAGCACTCCTGCACTTACCCCTTCTCATCTTTTAATCAACCTCACAAGAAGCAGCTTTTTCAGTCCCAAAAATGCTGAGGATGGGAGTGGGGGCAGGAGATTGCCTGCTGCAGAGGCACAGCGAGGGGAAACTGCACCCGGGACACGTGCGCGCACCCTGCGCCCCTGCCGCGGCATCGCCCACCCCACCCTGGAACACCCCTGGAATGCCCCTGAATGCTCCCACCACACCCCTCCATGGCCTGGCCACACCTCAACCGCAGTTCCACCCGGGGCATCATGCCTCTCTGTCCCATGGGCACTACGCCACTGGCCTGCTGTCACCAGGCAAGTGATAAGCCTATCACTATGAGAGCCAGCGTGGTGTAGTGGTCAAGAGTGATGGACACTAATCTGGAGAACCGGGTTTAGGTTTCATACTCTTCCACATGAATGGTGGACTCTAATCTCTAATCTCGCAGCAGTGGTGTAGTGGTTAAGAGCAGGTGGACTCTAATTTGGAGGAACATAAGAACATAAGAACAAGCCAGCTGGATCAGACCAGAGTCCATCTAGTCCAGCTCTCTGCTACTCGCAGTGGCCCACCAGGTGCCTTTGGGAGCTCACATGCAGGATGTGAAAGCAATGGCCTTCTGTGGCTGTTGTCCCGAGCACCTGGACTGTTAAGGCATTTGCAATCTCAGATCAAAGAGGATCAAGATTGGTAGCCATAAATCGACTTCTCCTCCATAAATCTGTCCAAGCCCCTTTTAAAGCTATCCAGGTTAGTGGCCATCACCACCTCCTGTGGCAGCCCACTCCAAACACCAATCACACGTTGCGTGAAGAAGTGTTTCCTTTTATCAGTCCTAATTCTTCCCCCCAGCATTTTCAATGGATGCCCCGTGGTTCTAGTATTGTGAGAAAGAGAGAAAAATTTATCTCTGTCAACATTTTCTACCCCATGCATAATTTTATAGACTTCAATTATATCCCCCCTCAGACGTCTCCTCTCCAAACTAAAGAGTCCCAAACGCTGCAGCCTCTCCTCATAAGGAAGGTGCTCCAGTCCCTCAATCATCCTCATTGCCCTTCTCTGCACTTTTTCTATCTCTTCAATATCCTTTTTGAGATGTGGCGACCAGGAACCGGGTTTGATTCCCCGCTCTGCCATCTGAGTTGTGGAGGCTTATCTGAGGAATGCAGATTAGCCTGTGCACTCCAACACATGCCAGCTGGGTGACCTTGGGCTAATCAGAGTTCTTCTGAGCCCTCTCAGCCCCACCTACCTCACAGGGTGTTTGTTGTGAGCGGGGAAGTGAAAGGAGTTTTTATAAACCATCTTGACTGTTTCTGATCCCAAATTTCAGACCTACCAACGCACATCGGCGATCACAACAGGAAACACTTCAGCAGGAAATATCCAGTCATTTTGGGTATTCTGGACACACTGAACCGAGAAGAACCCCCAGATAGCAAACGACAAGGAATGATAGCGGCAATGACACGAAGCCCTGGTTTCCAAGCAGCTCCATAATTCCATACATCCATCCCACATCCTGTTAACTGCCCCCGTCCCCACAGAAGCTAAATGTGAGCAAAACTGTGGATTATTTGAAAGGCTCCTAATTAAGTGGGAAGCGCAGCAACCTGCGACGGAAGCCGGAGCTGCCCCAGAGAAGTTTGTGAAAGTCGTGATGAAATATTCATGCGTGCCTATGAAAATGTAATAGTACATTAACTCTCAGCATAATTTTGAATACACCGGAGCACGCTTTCTTCCTTCAGAGCACACAATCAATTTATGGTAATAAGTGGGAGGGGCGGGGGGAAGGAACAGCGCAGCCGCTCCATCGACACAGCAGCTGTTTCTGTGGGAAAATGGCTAATTTTTTACTCGGCTTGTGACACGAGCTTGTCGATGGGAGAAGGGAACAGCTGCAGTCTCGCCAGCTGCATCCCGATGCTCAGATACCTGCCCCTCCATAGTCAGGTGAGAAACAGGCGTTCTTTTTTTCCCCGACTTTCAAAGCAATCAGCAGGAGCACATTTCTTAGGGACACCATGAAGGTCACTGACAATTAAAGCTCTCCAAGGTCCTCTTCCGTTCAGGAGAACCACACGTTGTCGCTGCAAGTCGGCCCCGGGATCGCAATGGAAACGAGTGGTCCCCAAGACAGGGCATTAAGAGGGGATGTCAAAAAGGACTTCCTACCTGCTCCAAGGTGCTATTTTCCCTCAAGCTTGGACCCCCAGATGTTGCCTCTCCTCTTTAGTAGGCCAGATCATAAGTATTTCTCTAGGAAGAAGTGTGTGGGGGATACTACTGGTTGGTGACTCCTTTAAAAGGTTACTTCAAATGCCTCTCTTCCCCCCCTCCCACACTCCTACTATTTGTTTTCTCTCTCTCCCAGGAGAGCCATTGAGAAGGAGAGTAACCGAGTGTTTATCCTAGCTCTCGTATGCAATAACTGCTTTCTCCCTGCAGTATAGCCGGCGTGATGTGATGCGCATGCTAAGCAGTTTGCATTAGGCAAGGCGTAGCAATTTGTCAGTCCCACCTTCTGTATGTATTGGAAACGTGCATTGGGAGCAAGGGGACACAGAGTGCTGGCACAGCCTCAAGGAGACAAGCAAGGCATTGGGATGGCAGGAAGATGGGTTCAGTGGTGCCACTCAAGGTTGTGTTCAATCGCAGCCAGCTCCCGCAAGAAACCCCCTGCCAAACTACTTCCTATTATATGAATTCAAATGACAGACAGACAGACAGACAGACAGACAGACAGACAGACAGACAGACAGACAGACAGACAGACAGACAGACAGACAGACAGATAGATAGATAGATAGATAGATAGACACACAGACACACAGACACACACACAGACACACAGATGATAGATAGATGGATAGATAGATAGACAGACAGACAGACAGACAGACAGACAGACAGACAGACAGACAGACAGACAGATAGATAGATAGATAGATAGATAGATAGATAGATAGATAGATAGACACACAGACACACAGACACACACACAGACACACAGATGATAGATAGATGGATAGATAGATAGACAGACAGACAGACAGACAGACAGACAGACAGACAGACAGACAGACAGACACACAGACAGACACACAGACACACAGACACACAGACAGATGATAGATAGATGATAGATAGATGATAGATAGATAGACAGACAGACAGACACACAGACAGACACACAGACACACAGACACACAGACAGACACACAGACAGACACACAGACAGATGATAGATAGATGATAGATAGATAGATGATAGATAGATAGACAGACAGACAGACAGACAGACGATAGATAGATAGATAGATAGATAGATAGATAGATAGATAGATAGATAGATAGATAGATAGATAGATAGATAGATAGATAGATAGATAGATAGATAGATAGATAGATAGATAGATAGATAGATAGATAGATAGATAGATAGATAAACCTTTATTAGGCATAGAATCCATATAACAGCCAACATTGTCCAAACAAGTATCCCATACATGAGAACCATCGCAGGTAATCATTCCAAAGTTTCTATAAGGAACGAATTCAAATGCTATATGAACAGCACTGGCAAAGGAAGGGGAAAGAGGATTCCGCATTCATCTTCTGATGTGGCAGGTGAGACAGAGCTAATAAGACCCCACGAGTCAGGAAACATATTTTGTGCCTGTTGTCATCTCCTGCAGCACAACGGAAGAGCGCATCAATAAAGAAATCCCCAGACCAAAGGGAAAATGTTAAATGCACGATTGCACTTTATGTGTGCGAACAACTGCTCGGCGGCACGAAAAGGGAGTTGTCAATATCTTCTGTTCATCTTCAAGGTAGATTCAGGCCACGCAACAGACTTCAAGTTGGCAAACTCCATGCCTCAAAAGCAGTAATGTGATGCCAAAAAAAGAAAATAAAACTTCTGATGGCCCTCGCTTGAAGTGGTATTCCCTCTACCCGGTGGTAGGATCCAAAAATTTTAGTAACAGGTTCCCATGGTGGTGGGATTCAAACAGTGGTGTAGCGCCAATGGGGCTGGGTGGGGCACAACAGGGGCGTGGGCGGGCATTCCAGGGGTGGGGCATTAATAAGTTCTCTGTTACTGTAAAAAACTCTTACAGTAAAAAAAAGTTCCTAATTTCCAGCTGGTATCTTTCTGTCCATAATTTAAACTCATTATAGCACGTCCTATCGACAGAAACAACTCTTCTCCTCTGCCTGTCAAATACTTAATACTTTCAAATACTTCATTTTGTTTCTAGAAATCAAAAGAAGGATACTTTCCTTAAACAAGGAACTTTACCATATTTCTAAAACATGTTTTTAAAACAGCCCAACTGGGAGAATTATCCCGTTTTCTACCTTCACTAACCAGCCACATAGGAAACAACAGGACTTTATGATTTTTGGACCTAGTGGAATTTCGAATGGAAAAGCAGACCCAATTAGTAACCCCCTCTCGGCACACACAAATAATTAGTAACCCACTCTCGGGAATTGGTGAGAACCTGCTGGATTCCACCTCTGCCTCTACCCTTTGGGTTCCAATCAGTTTACAGCATTCACATAAAATTAAAATACACGTTGCTGTCCCCCAAAAACAACCAGCCGGCATGAACAATCAAATTCAGAGGAAGGAAAAAACCCTGCAAAAACTAAGAACAACAAAAGTATTCACTTCTACTAGCTCAAAATTAGCTATAAAGTCCACTAGGCATTAATTCCACTTCAATTCTGATGTTTTCCATGTGCAGTGCCACTCCCATCCAAGTTACACATGTTTAAGCTCATTGACCCCAATGCACAAAGGAGGGTGCAACTTTGCTTTAAATGTTGCTGTCAGTAACTCAAGTGTAACTAGCTGAAGGACTTACCAATTGATAAGCATCATCTTGGAAGCGTCCGTCTTTTCACTGTCTGCATTTCCGCACTGATAAACATAGCACTTTGAGAAAAGACCATTTATATTGCCCTGAATGGCTATCAGCAACACTTTCATTTTTGTACATATGCCCCCACCATTTTCTTTCCTGTTTAGCAGGCTCTGTGCTGCTGTGGTGTTGGACCTATGTATCTCGGAGACCGCATCTCCCCATATTGCCCTCAAAGACCCCTCCATTCGTCAGAGGGGAATCTTTTGACGATCCCCGACCTGAGAGATATCCGCTTTTACAGCCCTGGCTTTAGCCTGGTGGAACAAGTTGCCAAGTGATGTCAGAACCCTGAGGGAATTGTCGCAGTTCCACAGGGTGTAAGGCTGAACACCACTCAGACAAAGTCAACGTAAAAAGAAGAACTTTATTGATTTGGGTCGCTCTGGCTACAGGGTGCTGGAACTGAGGAGTCTTGCCCTCAGTTCCAGTATTTATTCTATTTACAAAAACAAACAGCAACCAATCAGCTTTCCCCCTCCCCTCAGTTCCTGGTCTCTCATTGGTTCTGGCGGAGCTACATAGTTTCGTTTTGCCATAGCTTCCCAGCTCGGATTCCCGCTCTAATGCAAAAAGGTGGAAGCTAATGATTGCTGGGAATTGTGGTCCTGACACAGGGCCTGCACGACATGGCTATTCCACTAGCCTTTTCCATCTAGCCAGCTGGATCAAACGGAGTTAGATCATCTCCTTTCGGTCTCCAGGGGAGGAGGGAGAGAGGGGAGAGGGAGGGGGAAGAGGCGACAGGGGTGATTATTTAATATTTATTAGCTATTGCCAGCGGTTTTTGACACCTATCAACTGTTTTGTGCTGAAAGTTGTTTTATTGTTTTAATTGTATTGTTTTAATTGTTTTAATATTGGGTCGATATTCTATTGTAATGATTTTAATGAGTGTATAATTGATTTTATATTGTGACTTGCGCTGAGCCCTACTGGAGTAGGGCGGGATATAAATGAATGAATGAATGAATGAGTGAATGAATGAATGAATGAATGAATGAATGAATGAATGAATGAATGAATGAATGAATGAATGAATGGCGGGCACAACTGTACAAACGTGGAAGTGTTGCTGAGATAGCCGTCCAGGGCAATATATATGTTCTTTTATCACAGTTCTATGTTTAACAGTGCAGAAAATAACAGTGTTGGTGAAGCCAGCACTTAAATAAGATTCTTCAGTCATAGAATTGATTTGGAAGGGGCGGGTAGACCGGCACTAGGACCCTGGCAGAGCTTTCCTCCACAAGGAAAGTCCAGGAAGATCCAGGAGACTAATTCACGCATCTCCCGAGTTCTTTTTGTGGAAAAAGATATAAACGGTTAGATTCTAACTTATTCACCACAAGCTAAAAGAAGGAGAAATCTTGCACAACGAGAGTTATTTGGTTAGTGGTTTCAAAGGAGAAGCTGACGTTTTCCACCAGCAATAAATGCCAAATTTCGATTTGCATAGATTTATAATGCAGGGTCCTACTGATTTAGATGCTATGGTTCTGAAAAATGACTAGATCCTAATTTACTCATCACAAGCTAGAACCAGGAGAGATCGTGCTTAACAGGACTTATTTGGTTAGCGGTATCAATGAAAAAAACCCTGAAGTTTTCCACCAGCTGTCAAACCCTGAATCTGAAACCAAACAAAGCTCTGAAACTTTTGGTTCAAAAGACTTTATTGGAAAGCACCAGTTGCTAGCAGATGAAAAGCCAATTCTAAACTGTCTTTTCCCAAGCCCCCAATATATTAATCCCCCAGCGCTCATCCCCCTTCCCATCTTCCTGCATGACCCAACTACAAAGGGAAGCTGTGAAATGGTGAGACGGAACTCCAAGGCCAAAGGATGAGATAAGTAGCTATCTGGCCTGGGCACCCTTCCTTGTTTCAGCTAGGCCACAGGTGTCAAACTCATGGTCCTCCAGATGTTATGGACTACAGTTCCCATCATCCCCTGCCAGCATCATGCTGGCAGGGAATGGTGGGAACTGTATTATTATTATTATTATTATTTATTAGACTTTTATACCTCCCTATCCCCAAGGGGCTCCGGGCGGTGTACAACAATAAACATAATATAACATAAGATGGCTAAACCTTTAAAAGCAGCGATAAAACGATAAAAGCTAAATACAGTACAATAAATACTAGCATAAATATAATTGGCGTCCAGCAACTCCATATTCAAAGTCCTCTCCCCGGACAGTGGGAGGGAGAGCGTTCCACCAGGCCGGGGCTAGAGGGTTAAGGCCCTGGCCCGCGTGGAGGCCAGCCGCATCACCGAGGGGCCAGGGACCACTGGTAGATTGGCCTCAACTGATCGAAGAGGCTGTACAGGGACATATGGGGTGATGCGGTCTCGAAGATACGACGGTCCCAGGTTGCGTAAGGCCTTAAAGGTCAAAACCAGCACCTTGAAGATGATCCGGAACTCTACTGTAGTCCATAACATCTGGAGGGCCGTGAGTTTGACACCTATGAGCTAGGCAGAAAAGGAAGTAACTTTCCATCCAGACTCCTCGGTCCCCCTCCGAGTTGCAGAAAGGTTTCCCCGATGCCGGGCTCCCACCTGACGCCAGCAAGCAAAGTCAAATTATGGCCCCTTCCGCACATGCAGGATAATGCACTTTCAATCCACTTTCAATGCACTTTGCAGCTAGATTTGTGCAAAATAGCCAAATCCACTTGCAAACAATTGTGAAAGTGGATTGAAAGTGCATTATTCTGCATGTGCGAAAAGGACCTATGACTTGCATACATTTATATTGCAGGGTCATATTGATTGAAATGCTTACTCTTATTCTGAAAATAAAATTTAAAACGTCAGCCGTTAAAAACCCATTAGTTGGTGTCATTGTTTTGTGGAGCAACCCTAAACGCTAACACACGTTTCTCAATTCCTAAGCCCCTTCCGCAAACGCAAAATAATGCATTTTCAAACCACTTTCGCAACTGTTTGCAAGTGGATTTTGCCATTTTACACAGCTTCAAAGAGCACTGAAAGCAGTTTGAAAGTGCATTATTCTGTATGTGCGGAATGAGCCTTGGGCCCTTTCCACACGGGCCATATACGGCGCCCTGGGGACGACAAAAACGCCGTCCCGAGGGAGCTGTTCACACAGGTGGCGCTGCTGAAATGCAGCAGTGCCGACCTGGCTCCCCTCCACCTCCCCCAAGAGCAGCGTCAGGCCGCCTCCATAAACCTCCCTCCTGGAGGTCGGAGGGCAGCGTGGGCGGGTCTTAGGAGTCCAGCAGGGCGACGCAGGACGACGAGGTGAGTGGGGGAGGGACGGGGAAGAGGCGGCTCCATGCGGAGCTGCCTCTCCTGCATCGGCCTCTGTGGGGGCCGCTCCCATGCGAACAGCCCCCACCCCTCCACCGGCAGAATTCCTGCCGGTGCAGGGGCGCCCTTTTTGGAGTGCGGAAAGGGCCCTAGACTCAGACGAGTGTCTTCTGTTTAGGAATTCACTGTAAATGTTCCAGATGACTTTTTCAATGGGTTGGTCCATTGTCTTCCCTGAATCGAGCTTTCCAAGGCAAACGAAAAGATGGTGACTGCAATGCATGGAAATTTCCAAAATATTAGCTCCTAATTAGAAAGGAAATGAGAAACCTCTAAACCAGATTACAGTTCTTTTCTTCCTCTCTAGCATCTGTAGGCTAATTGGTTTTCTTGCTTAAAAAAAAAATCTCTCTCGCTCTCCCTTGGAGATCAAATTATTGGACTTCAAATTGTTAGCCTTCTGTTGGTAGCTCCAAAGAGTGTTCTTTAGCAACTTGTTACTTACACATGAATTCTTTTTAAAAAATCCTTCAGAGACACAATGAGCAGAGCCTGTTCATTCCACCTTGCCTTGCAGAAGCTCCATGTGGCAATCTGTCAGGCTGCACCATTCTTGCCCTGCCAGAGCGCACGTCTCCAGACCAGCAACGGCTGGGCATGCCATCTCTGCCACCCCAAAGCCATGGAACCTCTTTCCTTTGTTCGCATGTAACTTGTTCAATAGAGCTAACCGGGTACTTCTTATCTTTCTTTCACAGGGAGTAACTCGCCTGTCTCAAAACAGTGAATCTGTAGTACTGTCTTTCTCTGCCTTTCTCAGGCTGATATTGGGGGAATACAATGGTGGGAGCTTTATGGTTGAACCAACCTGTAACCTTAAGGTATATACTGGGGCCAGGGAGTTTGAATCTCAGGCCGCTTCCGCATGGCCACGCTGGGGGGTGCGTCGACATATACGACGTCGACACCCCCCCTGGACCGTTCACACGAACGGTCCCGGTAAAGGCAGGGAAGACGGCACAGCGCTGCGCCATCGCCCGATCGATGTATCTTCCCTGCGACCTTCCAGCGCGTTGCCCAGGCCAGGGGACACAAAATCAGCTCCCCACGTGACCAGGAAGTCCTTTGTTCACATGCAAAATTGGCCCCCCATGTGACTAGGAAGTCCTGCTGTCTCGTCGCTTTCACGTTGACCCACCTTGGGGAGCGGGAATTTCCACCCCTTCCTGCTCCCCAAGCCCCACCCCCTGGCCTCTGTGCTTATAAAAGAATGTTTGCTCGGCCGGGACTGCAATCTCTTTTGGCCTGCCCAGAGGGGAGGTCAGAAGAGACTGCAGGCTGCCGGCTGGGAGCCCAGCCAGCAGGGGGAGTCTGTGGAGGGGGGAGGGGGGCACCCTAGACCTTGCCCATGTCCATGGTGACATGGGGAGAGTCGAGGGCAGTGGGGGTGGAGCCTGGGGCATCAGGGGGTGGAGTTAGGGTGGTGGGGGGGCAGAGCCGGGGAGGTCTGGGGGGCGTCCTGGAGACAATTTGTCTCCGGGTGCCATTTACCCCTGGTATGCTTCTGCTAGCTGCAGGGAGCCTATCTTGCTCTCATCCTACATCCCCCGAGCCCTGTGAGCAGCACAGGAGAGGGCTGTGTGACGACCTGGGAGGCAGGAGGTGTAGCGCATTGTTGGCCATCTTGCACCTCCACAGCCTCAACAACAAAGAGGAGTGTCTGCAGGAGCAGGGTTCACGTGATGGCCAGATGCAAGCTATCTCCAGCTGCTGGGGCAGCCTCCTGTTAAAAGAGGCTGGGAAACAGAAGGCTGTATGGAAATGGTAAGTCTGCTTTGCTGTCGCCTTTGCTGTGCATGCATGTGTAGTGTCTTATCTCTTCTGACCTTGGCCTGGATTTGTGTTGGTTGTGTTGCCCCTGTTTGGATTTGATGGCTGTGAGTATGCACTGCCTGTGCTGACCAGAGGTGGGATCCAGCAGGTTCTCACAGGTTCCCGAGAGTAGGTTACTAATTATTTGTGTGTGCCGAGAGGGGGTTACTAATTGGTGATTTTGCCACCTGATTTTTGCCTGAGTTATGCCCCTCCTCTCAGCAATAGCGCGCAGAACTTGAAGCAGTCTAGCAGGAGGTGCACCGGCATGCGTGGCAGCCTGTGCCTGCATGCATTCGTTTCCCGCCCAAGGACTGGAGCAGCGGCTGTGTCCTTGCCACAGCCCCGCCCAGGAGTGCCCCATCCCAGAATGCCCGGCCACGCCCCTGTCGTGCCCCACTCAGTCCCATTGGCGCTACGCCACTGTTTGAATCCCACCACCATGGGAACCTGTTACTAAAATTTTTTGGATCCCATCACTGACTTTGACTACTGAGTACTGTCTGTGTGCGTGCGTTCATGCATGATATATACTGGTGAACCGCTGGTCAGAAACTGGTGGATCATCCACTGCTTACTGGTTGCTGGGTTTCTTGTGAAAAAATATTGGAAGAGTTGATCTGATCCACTAAGGAGCTTCTCCAGTTCACAGGCAAAAACACACGATCAGGATAACTGAAAAGATTAGCTATACTTCAGCCGTTAAGAGATCATGAACTCTTGTTCTATAAATGTAACTATATAATTGTATCCTGAATACACTCATGTTTTTTTAAGTAGAATTCATAAACCTATCCCTGCTGTATGCTCCCAAGACTAAAAAAAGGTCACAATTTCATCTTCCACTAATGAATAAAGCATACCATAGTTTGATTTCAGGCTTTGGTATAAACAAGGACTATTTTGGTTCCTCGGAGTGTACTATATCTCTTGATATGGAGTTTAGCGAGCAGAATGCTTTCCAGAGCAAAAACCTCAACATTACCACGGTCCTTATATTCCTGATTCTGCAAATTTTGGGAAGGTTGTATTTATCACAAACTAATGTGCTTTTAGAGAACAGATACAACTTGTCTGTAAGTGGTCTGGGGCCTCTGTGTCTATGAGACCACCTCTCCCAATACACCGCCTAGAGAGCATTATACTTGGCAAATAACTTGTTAGGAGCAGGAGTGGCATAGGAGGTTAAGAGCTTGTGTATCTAATCTGGAGGAACTGGGTTTGATTCCCAGCTCTGCCGCCTGAGCTGTGGAGGCTTATCTGGGGAATTCAGATTAGCCTGTGCACTCGAAGAGATAGAAAAAGTGCAGAGAAGGGCAACTGGGGGGGGTGGGGGGGGGGGGGGGTGGGGGGGGGGGGGGGTGGGGGGGGGGGGGGGTGGGGGGGGGGGGGGGTGGGGGGGGGGGGGGGTGGGGGGGGGGGGGGGTGGGGGGGGGGGGGGGTGGGGGGGGGGGGGGGTGGGGGGGGGGGGGGGTGGGGGGGGGGGGGGGTGGGGGGGGGGGGGGGTGGGGGGGGGGGGGGGTGGGGGGGGGGGGGGGTGGGGGGGGGGGGGGGTGGGGGGGGGGGGGGGTGGGGGGGGGGGGGGGTGGGGGGGGGGGGGGGTGGGGGGGGGGGGGGGTGGGGGGGGGGGGGGGTGGGGGGGGGGGGGGGTGGGGGGGGGGGGGGGTGGGGGGGGGGGGGGGTGGGGGGGGGGGGGGGTGGGGGGGGGGGGGGGTGGGGGGGGGGGGGGGTGGGGGGGGGGGGGGGTGGGGGGGGGGGGGGGTGGGGGGGGGGGGGGGTGGGGGGGGGGGGGGGTGGGGGGGGGGGGGGGTGGGGGGGGGGGGGGGTGGGGGGGGGGGGGGGTGGGGGGGGGGGGGGGTGGGGGGGGGGGGGGGTGGGGGGGGGGGGGGGTGGGGGGGGGGGGGGGTGGGGGGGGGGGGGGGTGGGGGGGGGGGGGGGTGGGGGGGGGGGGGGGTGGGGGGGGGGGGGGGTGGGGGGGGGGGGGGGTGGGGGGGGGGGGGGGTGGGGGGGGGGGGGGGTGGGGGGGGGGGGGGGTGGGGGGGGGGGGGGGTGGGGGGGGGGGGGGGTGGGGGGGGGGGGGGGTGGGGGGGGGGGGGGGTGGGGGGGGGGGGGGGTGGGGGGGGGGGGGGGTGGGGGGGGGGGGGGGTGGGGGGGGGGGGGGGTGGGGGGGGGGGGGGGTGGGGGGGGGGGGGGGTGGGGGGGGGGGGGGGTGGGGGGGGGGGGGGGTGGGGGGGGGGGGGGGTGGGGGGGGGGGGGGGTGGGGGGGGGGGGGGGTGGGGGGGGGGGGGGGTGGGGGGGGGGGGGGGTGGGGGGGGGGGGGGGTGGGGGGGGGGGGGGGTGGGGGGGGGGGGGGGTGGGGGGGGGGGGGGGTGGGGGGGGGGGGGGGTGGGGGGGGGGGGGGGTGGGGGGGGGGGGGGGTGGGGGGGGGGGGGGGTGGGGGGGGGGGGGGGTGGGGGGGGGGGGGGGTGGGGGGGGGGGGGGGTGGGGGGGGGGGGGGGTGGGGGGGGGGGGGGGTGGGGGGGGGGGGGGGTGGGGGGGGGGGGGGGTGGGGGGGGGGGGGGGTGGGGGGGGGGGGGGGTGGGGGGGGGGGGGGGTGGGGGGGGGGGGGGGTGGGGGGGGGGGGGGGTGGGGGGGGGGGGGGGTGGGGGGGGGGGGGGGTGGGGGGGGGGGGGGGTGGGGGGGGGGGGGGGTGGGGGGGGGGGGGGGTGGGGGGGGGGGGGGGTGGGGGGGGGGGGGGGTGGGGGGGGGGGGGGGTGGGGGGGGGGGGGGGTGGGGGGGGGGGGGGGTGGGGGGGGGGGGGGGTGGGGGGGGGGGGGGGTGGGGGGGGGGGGGGGTGGGGGGGGGGGGGGGTGGGGGGGGGGGGGGGTGGGGGGGGGGGGGGGTGGGGGGGGGGGGGGGTGGGGGGGGGGGGGGGTGGGGGGGGGGGGGGGTGGGGGGGGGGGGGGGTGGGGGGGGGGGGGGGTGGGGGGGGGGGGGGGTGGGGGGGGGGGGGGGTGGGGGGGGGGGGGGGTGGGGGGGGGGGGGGGTGGGGGGGGGGGGGGGTGGGGGGGGGGGGGGGTGGGGGGGGGGGGGGGTGGGGGGGGGGGGGGGTGGGGGGGGGGGGGGGTGGGGGGGGGGGGGGGTGGGGGGGGGGGGGGGTGGGGGGGGGGGGGGGTGGGGGGGGGGGGGGGTGGGGGGGGGGGGGGGTGGGGGGGGGGGGGGGTGGGGGGGGGGGGGGGTGGGGGGGGGGGGGGGTGGGGGGGGGGGGGGGTGGGGGGGGGGGGGGGTGGGGGGGGGGGGGGGTGGGGGGGGGGGGGGGTGGGGGGGGGGGGGGGTGGGGGGGGGGGGGGGTGGGGGGGGGGGGGGGTGGGGGGGGGGGGGGGTGGGGGGGGGGGGGGGTGGGGGGGGGGGGGGGTGGGGGGGGGGGGGGGTGGGGGGGGGGGGGGGTGGGGGGGGGGGGGGGTGGGGGGGGGGGGGGGTGGGGGGGGGGGGGGGTGGGGGGGGGGGGGGGTGGGGGGGGGGGGGGGTGGGGGGGGGGGGGGGTGGGGGGGGGGGGGGGTGGGGGGGGGGGGGGGTGGGGGGGGGGGGGGGTGGGGGGGGGGGGGGGTGGGGGGGGGGGGGGGTGGGGGGGGGGGGGGGTGGGGGGGGGGGGGGGTGGGGGGGGGGGGGGGTGGGGGGGGGGGGGGGTGGGGGGGGGGGGGGGTGGGGGGGGGGGGGGGTGGGGGGGGGGGGGGGTGGGGGGGGGGGGGGGTGGGGGGGGGGGGGGGTGGGGGGGGGGGGGGGTGGGGGGGGGGGGGGGTGGGGGGGGGGGGGGGTGGGGGGGGGGGGGGGTGGGGGGGGGGGGGGGTGGGGGGGGGGGGGGGTGGGGGGGGGGGGGGGTGGGGGGGGGGGGGGGTGGGGGGGGGGGGGGGTGGGGGGGGGGGGGGGTGGGGGGGGGGGGGGGTGGGGGGGGGGGGGGGTGGGGGGGGGGGGGGGTGGGGGGGGGGGGGGGTGGGGGGGGGGGGGGGTGGGGGGGGGGGGGGGTGGGGGGGGGGGGGGGTGGGGGGGGGGGGGGGTGGGGGGGGGGGGGGGTGGGGGGGGGGGGGGGTGGGGGGGGGGGGGGGTGGGGGGGGGGGGGGGTGGGGGGGGGGGGGGGTGGGGGGGGGGGGGGGTGGGGGGGGGGGGGGGTGGGGGGGGGGGGGGGTGGGGGGGGGGGGGGGTGGGGGGGGGGGGGGGTGGGGGGGGGGGGGGGTGGGGGGGGGGGGGGGTGGGGGGGGGGGGGGGTGGGGGGGGGGGGGGGTGGGGGGGGGGGGGGGTGGGGGGGGGGGGGGGTGGGGGGGGGGGGGGGTGGGGGGGGGGGGGGGTGGGGGGGGGGGGGGGTGGGGGGGGGGGGGGGTGGGGGGGGGGGGGGGTGGGGGGGGGGGGGGGTGGGGGGGGGGGGGGGTGGGGGGGGGGGGGGGTGGGGGGGGGGGGGGGTGGGGGGGGGGGGGGGTGGGGGGGGGGGGGGGTGGGGGGGGGGGGGGGTGGGGGGGGGGGGGGGTGGGGGGGGGGGGGGGTGGGGGGGGGGGGGGGTGGGGGGGGGGGGGGGTGGGGGGGGGGGGGGGTGGGGGGGGGGGGGGGTGGGGGGGGGGGGGGGTGGGGGGGGGGGGGGGTGGGGGGGGGGGGGGGTGGGGGGGGGGGGGGGTGGGGGGGGGGGGGGGTGGGGGGGGGGGGGGGTGGGGGGGGGGGGGGGTGGGGGGGGGGGGGGGTGGGGGGGGGGGGGGGTGGGGGGGGGGGGGGGTGGGGGGGGGGGGGGGTGGGGGGGGGGGGGGGTGGGGGGGGGGGGGGGTGGGGGGGGGGGGGGGTGGGGGGGGGGGGGGGTGGGGGGGGGGGGGGGTGGGGGGGGGGGGGGGTGGGGGGGGGGGGGGGTGGGGGGGGGGGGGGGTGGGGGGGGGGGGGGGTGGGGGGGGGGGGGGGTGGGGGGGGGGGGGGGTGGGGGGGGGGGGGGGTGGGGGGGGGGGGGGGTGGGGGGGGGGGGGGGTGGGGGGGGGGGGGGGTGGGGGGGGGGGGGGGTGGGGGGGGGGGGGGGTGGGGGGGGGGGGGGGTGGGGGGGGGGGGGGGTGGGGGGGGGGGGGGGTGGGGGGGGGGGGGGGTGGGGGGGGGGGGGGGTGGGGGGGGGGGGGGGTGGGGGGGGGGGGGGGTGGGGGGGGGGGGGGGTGGGGGGGGGGGGGGGTGGGGGGGGGGGGGGGTGGGGGGGGGGGGGGGTGGGGGGGGGGGGGGGTGGGGGGGGGGGGGGGTGGGGGGGGGGGGGGGTGGGGGGGGGGGGGGGTGGGGGGGGGGGGGGGTGGGGGGGGGGGGGGGTGGGGGGGGGGGGGGGTGGGGGGGGGGGGGGGTGGGGGGGGGGGGGGGTGGGGGGGGGGGGGGGTGGGGGGGGGGGGGGGTGGGGGGGGGGGGGGGTGGGGGGGGGGGGGGGTGGGGGGGGGGGGGGGTGGGGGGGGGGGGGGGTGGGGGGGGGGGGGGGTGGGGGGGGGGGGGGGTGGGGGGGGGGGGGGGTGGGGGGGGGGGGGGGTGGGGGGGGGGGGGGGTGGGGGGGGGGGGGGGTGGGGGGGGGGGGGGGTGGGGGGGGGGGGGGGTGGGGGGGGGGGGGGGTGGGGGGGGGGGGGGGTGGGGGGGGGGGGGGGTGGGGGGGGGGGGGGGTGGGGGGGGGGGGGGGTGGGGGGGGGGGGGGGTGGGGGGGGGGGGGGGTGGGGGGGGGGGGGGGTGGGGGGGGGGGGGGGTGGGGGGGGGGGGGGGTGGGGGGGGGGGGGGGTGGGGGGGGGGGGGGGTGGGGGGGGGGGGGGGTGGGGGGGGGGGGGGGTGGGGGGGGGGGGGGGTGGGGGGGGGGGGGGGTGGGGGGGGGGGGGGGTGGGGGGGGGGGGGGGTGGGGGGGGGGGGGGGTGGGGGGGGGGGGGGGTGGGGGGGGGGGGGGGTGGGGGGGGGGGGGGGTGGGGGGGGGGGGGGGTGGGGGGGGGGGGGGGTGGGGGGGGGGGGGGGTGGGGGGGGGGGGGGGTGGGGGGGGGGGGGGGTGGGGGGGGGGGGGGGTGGGGGGGGGGGGGGGTGGGGGGGGGGGGGGGTGGGGGGGGGGGGGGGTGGGGGGGGGGGGGGGTGGGGGGGGGGGGGGGTGGGGGGGGGGGGGGGTGGGGGGGGGGGGGGGTGGGGGGGGGGGGGGGTGGGGGGGGGGGGGGGTGGGGGGGGGGGGGGGTGGGGGGGGGGGGGGGTGGGGGGGGGGGGGGGTGGGGGGGGGGGGGGGTGGGGGGGGGGGGGGGTGGGGGGGGGGGGGGGTGGGGGGGGGGGGGGGTGGGGGGGGGGGGGGGTGGGGGGGGGGGGGGGTGGGGGGGGGGGGGGGTGGGGGGGGGGGGGGGTGGGGGGGGGGGGGGGTGGGGGGGGGGGGGGGTGGGGGGGGGGGGGGGTGGGGGGGGGGGGGGGTGGGGGGGGGGGGGGGTGGGGGGGGGGGGGGGTGGGGGGGGGGGGGGGTGGGGGGGGGGGGGGGTGGGGGGGGGGGGGGGTGGGGGGGGGGGGGGGTGGGGGGGGGGGGGGGTGGGGGGGGGGGGGGGTGGGGGGGGGGGGGGGTGGGGGGGGGGGGGGGTGGGGGGGGGGGGGGGTGGGGGGGGGGGGGGGTGGGGGGGGGGGGGGGTGGGGGGGGGGGGGGGTGGGGGGGGGGGGGGGTGGGGGGGGGGGGGGGTGGGGGGGGGGGGGGGTGGGGGGGGGGGGGGGTGGGGGGGGGGGGGGGTGGGGGGGGGGGGGGGTGGGGGGGGGGGGGGGTGGGGGGGGGGGGGGGTGGGGGGGGGGGGGGGTGGGGGGGGGGGGGGGTGGGGGGGGGGGGGGGTGGGGGGGGGGGGGGGTGGGGGGGGGGGGGGGTGGGGGGGGGGGGGGGTGGGGGGGGGGGGGGGTGGGGGGGGGGGGGGGTGGGGGGGGGGGGGGGTGGGGGGGGGGGGGGGTGGGGGGGGGGGGGGGTGGGGGGGGGGGGGGGTGGGGGGGGGGGGGGGTGGGGGGGGGGGGGGGTGGGGGGGGGGGGGGGTGGGGGGGGGGGGGGGTGGGGGGGGGGGGGGGTGGGGGGGGGGGGGGGTGGGGGGGGGGGGGGGTGGGGGGGGGGGGGGGTGGGGGGGGGGGGGGGTGGGGGGGGGGGGGGGTGGGGGGGGGGGGGGGTGGGGGGGGGGGGGGGTGGGGGGGGGGGGGGGTGGGGGGGGGGGGGGGTGGGGGGGGGGGGGGGTGGGGGGGGGGGGGGGTGGGGGGGGGGGGGGGTGGGGGGGGGGGGGGGTGGGGGGGGGGGGGGGTGGGGGGGGGGGGGGGTGGGGGGGGGGGGGGGTGGGGGGGGGGGGGGGTGGGGGGGGGGGGGGGTGGGGGGGGGGGGGGGTGGGGGGGGGGGGGGGTGGGGGGGGGGGGGGGTGGGGGGGGGGGGGGGTGGGGGGGGGGGGGGGTGGGGGGGGGGGGGGGTGGGGGGGGGGGGGGGTGGGGGGGGGGGGGGGTGGGGGGGGGGGGGGGTGGGGGGGGGGGGGGGTGGGGGGGGGGGGGGGTGGGGGGGGGGGGGGGTGGGGGGGGGGGGGGGTGGGGGGGGGGGGGGGTGGGGGGGGGGGGGGGTGGGGGGGGGGGGGGGTGGGGGGGGGGGGGGGTGGGGGGGGGGGGGGGTGGGGGGGGGGGGGGGTGGGGGGGGGGGGGGGTGGGGGGGGGGGGGGGTGGGGGGGGGGGGGGGTGGGGGGGGGGGGGGGTGGGGGGGGGGGGGGGTGGGGGGGGGGGGGGGTGGGGGGGGGGGGGGGTGGGGGGGGGGGGGGGTGGGGGGGGGGGGGGGTGGGGGGGGGGGGGGGTGGGGGGGGGGGGGGGTGGGGGGGGGGGGGGGTGGGGGGGGGGGGGGGTGGGGGGGGGGGGGGGTGGGGGGGGGGGGGGGTGGGGGGGGGGGGGGGTGGGGGGGGGGGGGGGTGGGGGGGGGGGGGGGTGGGGGGGGGGGGGGGTGGGGGGGGGGGGGGGTGGGGGGGGGGGGGGGTGGGGGGGGGGGGGGGTGGGGGGGGGGGGGGGTGGGGGGGGGGGGGGGTGGGGGGGGGGGGGGGTGGGGGGGGGGGGGGGTGGGGGGGGGGGGGGGTGGGGGGGGGGGGGGGTGGGGGGGGGGGGGGGTGGGGGGGGGGGGGGGTGGGGGGGGGGGGGGGTGGGGGGGGGGGGGGGTGGGGGGGGGGGGGGGTGGGGGGGGGGGGGGGTGGGGGGGGGGGGGGGTGGGGGGGGGGGGGGGTGGGGGGGGGGGGGGGTGGGGGGGGGGGGGGGTGGGGGGGGGGGGGGGTGGGGGGGGGGGGGGGTGGGGGGGGGGGGGGGTGGGGGGGGGGGGGGGTGGGGGGGGGGGGGGGTGGGGGGGGGGGGGGGTGGGGGGGGGGGGGGGTGGGGGGGGGGGGGGGTGGGGGGGGGGGGGGGTGGGGGGGGGGGGGGGTGGGGGGGGGGGGGGGTGGGGGGGGGGGGGGGTGGGGGGGGGGGGGGGTGGGGGGGGGGGGGGGTGGGGGGGGGGGGGGGTGGGGGGGGGGGGGGGTGGGGGGGGGGGGGGGTGGGGGGGGGGGGGGGTGGGGGGGGGGGGGGGTGGGGGGGGGGGGGGGTGGGGGGGGGGGGGGGTGGGGGGGGGGGGGGGTGGGGGGGGGGGGGGGTGGGGGGGGGGGGGGGTGGGGGGGGGGGGGGGTGGGGGGGGGGGGGGGTGGGGGGGGGGGGGGGTGGGGGGGGGGGGGGGTGGGGGGGGGGGGGGGTGGGGGGGGGGGGGGGTGGGGGGGGGGGGGGGTGGGGGGGGGGGGGGGTGGGGGGGGGGGGGGGTGGGGGGGGGGGGGGGTGGGGGGGGGGGGGGGTGGGGGGGGGGGGGGGTGGGGGGGGGGGGGGGTGGGGGGGGGGGGGGGTGGGGGGGGGGGGGGGTGGGGGGGGGGGGGGGTGGGGGGGGGGGGGGGTGGGGGGGGGGGGGGGTGGGGGGGGGGGGGGGTGGGGGGGGGGGGGGGTGGGGGGGGGGGGGGGTGGGGGGGGGGGGGGGTGGGGGGGGGGGGGGGTGGGGGGGGGGGGGGGTGGGGGGGGGGGGGGGTGGGGGGGGGGGGGGGTGGGGGGGGGGGGGGGTGGGGGGGGGGGGGGGTGGGGGGGGGGGGGGGTGGGGGGGGGGGGGGGTGGGGGGGGGGGGGGGTGGGGGGGGGGGGGGGTGGGGGGGGGGGGGGGTGGGGGGGGGGGGGGGTGGGGGGGGGGGGGGGTGGGGGGGGGGGGGGGTGGGGGGGGGGGGGGGTGGGGGGGGGGGGGGGTGGGGGGGGGGGGGGGTGGGGGGGGGGGGGGGTGGGGGGGGGGGGGGGTGGGGGGGGGGGGGGGTGGGGGGGGGGGGGGGTGGGGGGGGGGGGGGGTGGGGGGGGGGGGGGGTGGGGGGGGGGGGGGGTGGGGGGGGGGGGGGGTGGGGGGGGGGGGGGGTGGGGGGGGGGGGGGGTGGGGGGGGGGGGGGGTGGGGGGGGGGGGGGGTGGGGGGGGGGGGGGGTGGGGGGGGGGGGGGGTGGGGGGGGGGGGGGGTGGGGGGGGGGGGGGGTGGGGGGGGGGGGGGGTGGGGGGGGGGGGGGGTGGGGGGGGGGGGGGGTGGGGGGGGGGGGGGGTGGGGGGGGGGGGGGGTGGGGGGGGGGGGGGGTGGGGGGGGGGGGGGGTGGGGGGGGGGGGGGGTGGGGGGGGGGGGGGGTGGGGGGGGGGGGGGGTGGGGGGGGGGGGGGGTGGGGGGGGGGGGGGGTGGGGGGGGGGGGGGGTGGGGGGGGGGGGGGGTGGGGGGGGGGGGGGGTGGGGGGGGGGGGGGGTGGGGGGGGGGGGGGGTGGGGGGGGGGGGGGGTGGGGGGGGGGGGGGGTGGGGGGGGGGGGGGGTGGGGGGGGGGGGGGGTGGGGGGGGGGGGGGGTGGGGGGGGGGGGGGGTGGGGGGGGGGGGGGGTGGGGGGGGGGGGGGGTGGGGGGGGGGGGGGGTGGGGGGGGGGGGGGGTGGGGGGGGGGGGGGGTGGGGGGGGGGGGGGGTGGGGGGGGGGGGGGGTGGGGGGGGGGGGGGGTGGGGGGGGGGGGGGGTGGGGGGGGGGGGGGGTGGGGGGGGGGGGGGGTGGGGGGGGGGGGGGGTGGGGGGGGGGGGGGGTGGGGGGGGGGGGGGGTGGGGGGGGGGGGGGGTGGGGGGGGGGGGGGGTGGGGGGGGGGGGGGGTGGGGGGGGGGGGGGGTGGGGGGGGGGGGGGGTGGGGGGGGGGGGGGGTGGGGGGGGGGGGGGGTGGGGGGGGGGGGGGGTGGGGGGGGGGGGGGGTGGGGGGGGGGGGGGGTGGGGGGGGGGGGGGGTGGGGGGGGGGGGGGGTGGGGGGGGGGGGGGGTGGGGGGGGGGGGGGGTGGGGGGGGGGGGGGGTGGGGGGGGGGGGGGGTGGGGGGGGGGGGGGGTGGGGGGGGGGGGGGGTGGGGGGGGGGGGGGGTGGGGGGGGGGGGGGGTGGGGGGGGGGGGGGGTGGGGGGGGGGGGGGGTGGGGGGGGGGGGGGGTGGGGGGGGGGGGGGGTGGGGGGGGGGGGGGGTGGGGGGGGGGGGGGGTGGGGGGGGGGGGGGGTGGGGGGGGGGGGGGGTGGGGGGGGGGGGGGGTGGGGGGGGGGGGGGGTGGGGGGGGGGGGGGGTGGGGGGGGGGGGGGGTGGGGGGGGGGGGGGGTGGGGGGGGGGGGGGGTGGGGGGGGGGGGGGGTGGGGGGGGGGGGGGGTGGGGGGGGGGGGGGGTGGGGGGGGGGGGGGGTGGGGGGGGGGGGGGGTGGGGGGGGGGGGGGGTGGGGGGGGGGGGGGGTGGGGGGGGGGGGGGGTGGGGGGGGGGGGGGGTGGGGGGGGGGGGGGGTGGGGGGGGGGGGGGGTGGGGGGGGGGGGGGGTGGGGGGGGGGGGGGGTGGGGGGGGGGGGGGGTGGGGGGGGGGGGGGGTGGGGGGGGGGGGGGGTGGGGGGGGGGGGGGGTGGGGGGGGGGGGGGGTGGGGGGGGGGGGGGGTGGGGGGGGGGGGGGGTGGGGGGGGGGGGGGGTGGGGGGGGGGGGGGGTGGGGGGGGGGGGGGGTGGGGGGGGGGGGGGGTGGGGGGGGGGGGGGGTGGGGGGGGGGGGGGGTGGGGGGGGGGGGGGGTGGGGGGGGGGGGGGGTGGGGGGGGGGGGGGGTGGGGGGGGGGGGGGGTGGGGGGGGGGGGGGGTGGGGGGGGGGGGGGGTGGGGGGGGGGGGGGGTGGGGGGGGGGGGGGGTGGGGGGGGGGGGGGGTGGGGGGGGGGGGGGGTGGGGGGGGGGGGGGGTGGGGGGGGGGGGGGGTGGGGGGGGGGGGGGGTGGGGGGGGGGGGGGGTGGGGGGGGGGGGGGGTGGGGGGGGGGGGGGGTGGGGGGGGGGGGGGGTGGGGGGGGGGGGGGGTGGGGGGGGGGGGGGGTGGGGGGGGGGGGGGGTGGGGGGGGGGGGGGGTGGGGGGGGGGGGGGGTGGGGGGGGGGGGGGGTGGGGGGGGGGGGGGGTGGGGGGGGGGGGGGGTGGGGGGGGGGGGGGGTGGGGGGGGGGGGGGGTGGGGGGGGGGGGGGGTGGGGGGGGGGGGGGGTGGGGGGGGGGGGGGGTGGGGGGGGGGGGGGGTGGGGGGGGGGGGGGGTGGGGGGGGGGGGGGGTGGGGGGGGGGGGGGGTGGGGGGGGGGGGGGGTGGGGGGGGGGGGGGGTGGGGGGGGGGGGGGGTGGGGGGGGGGGGGGGTGGGGGGGGGGGGGGGTGGGGGGGGGGGGGGGTGGGGGGGGGGGGGGGTGGGGGGGGGGGGGGGTGGGGGGGGGGGGGGGTGGGGGGGGGGGGGGGTGGGGGGGGGGGGGGGTGGGGGGGGGGGGGGGTGGGGGGGGGGGGGGGTGGGGGGGGGGGGGGGTGGGGGGGGGGG
Source organism: Sphaerodactylus townsendi (assembly GCF_021028975.2). NCBI lineage: Eukaryota > Metazoa > Chordata > Lepidosauria > Squamata > Sphaerodactylidae > Sphaerodactylus > Sphaerodactylus townsendi. Next base: position 6,814,826 of record NC_059437.1, read on the forward strand.
GGGGTGGGGGGGGGGGGGGGTGGGGGGGGGGGGGGGTGGGGGGGGGGGGGGGTGGGGGGGGGGGGGGGTGGGGGGGGGGGGGGGTGGGGGGGGGGGGGGGTGGGGGGGGGGGGGGGTGGGGGGGGGGGGGGGTGGGGGGGGGGGGGGGTGGGGGGGGGGGGGGGTGGGGGGGGGGGGGGGTGGGGGGGGGGGGGGGTGGGGGGGGGGGGGGGTGGGGGGGGGGGGGGGTGGGGGGGGGGGGGGGTGGGGGGGGGGGGGGGTGGGGGGGGGGGGGGGTGGGGGGGGGGGGGGGTGGGGGGGGGGGGGGGTGGGGGGGGGGGGGGGTGGGGGGGGGGGGGGGTGGGGGGGGGGGGGGGTGGGGGGGGGGGGGGGTGGGGGGGGGGGGGGGTGGGGGGGGGGGGGGGTGGGGGGGGGGGGGGGTGGGGGGGGGGGGGGGTGGGGGGGGGGGGGGGTGGGGGGGGGGGGGGGTGGGGGGGGGGGGGGGTGGGGGGGGGGGGGGGTGGGGGGGGGGGGGGGTGGGGGGGGGGGGGGGTGGGGGGGGGGGGGGGTGGGGGGGGGGGGGGGTGGGGGGGGGGGGGGGTGGGGGGGGGGGGGGGTGGGGGGGGGGGGGGGTGGGGGGGGGGGGGGGTGGGGGGGGGGGGGGGTGGGGGGGGGGGGGGGTGGGGGGGGGGGGGGGTGGGGGGGGGGGGGGGTGGGGGGGGGGGGGGGTGGGGGGGGGGGGGGGTGGGGGGGGGGGGGGGTGGGGGGGGGGGGGGGTGGGGGGGGGGGGGGGTGGGGGGGGGGGGGGGTGGGGGGGGGGGGGGGTGGGGGGGGGGGGGGGTGGGGGGGGGGGGGGGTGGGGGGGGGGGGGGGTGGGGGGGGGGGGGGGTGGGGGGGGGGGGGGGTGGGGGGGGGGGGGGGTGGGGGGGGGGGGGGGTGGGGGGGGGGGGGGGTGGGGGGGGGGGGGGGTGGGGGGGGGGGGGGGTGGGGGGGGGGGGGGGTGGGGGGGGGGGGGGGTGGGGGGGGGGGGGGGTGGGGGGGGGGGGGGGTGGGGGGGGGGGGGGGTGGGGGGGGGGGGGGGTGGGGGGGGGGGGGGGTGGGGGGGGGGGGGGGTGGGGGGGGGGGGGGGTGGGGGGGGGGGGGGGTGGGGGGGGGGGGGGGTGGGGGGGGGGGGGGGTGGGGGGGGGGGGGGGTGGGGGGGGGGGGGGGTGGGGGGGGGGGGGGGTGGGGGGGGGGGGGGGTGGGGGGGGGGGGGGGTGGGGGGGGGGGGGGGTGGGGGGGGGGGGGGGTGGGGGGGGGGGGGGGTGGGGGGGGGGGGGGGTGGGGGGGGGGGGGGGTGGGGGGGGGGGGGGGTGGGGGGGGGGGGGGGTGGGGGGGGGGGGGGGTGGGGGGGGGGGGGGGTGGGGGGGGGGGGGGGTGGGGGGGGGGGGGGGTGGGGGGGGGGGGGGGTGGGGGGGGGGGGGGGTGGGGGGGGGGGGGGGTGGGGGGGGGGGGGGGTGGGGGGGGGGGGGGGTGGGGGGGGGGGGGGGTGGGGGGGGGGGGGGGTGGGGGGGGGGGGGGGTGGGGGGGGGGGGGGGTGGGGGGGGGGGGGGGTGGGGGGGGGGGGGGGTGGGGGGGGGGGGGGGTGGGGGGGGGGGGGGGTGGGGGGGGGGGGGGGTGGGGGGGGGGGGGGGTGGGGGGGGGGGGGGGTGGGGGGGGGGGGGGGTGGGGGGGGGGGGGGGTGGGGGGGGGGGGGGGTGGGGGGGGGGGGGGGTGGGGGGGGGGGGGGGTGGGGGGGGGGGGGGGTGGGGGGGGGGGGGGGTGGGGGGGGGGGGGGGTGGGGGGGGGGGGGGGTGGGGGGGGGGGGGGGTGGGGGGGGGGGGGGGTGGGGGGGGGGGGGGGTGGGGGGGGGGGGGGGTGGGGGGGGGGGGGGGTGGGGGGGGGGGGGGGTGGGGGGGGGGGGGGGTGGGGGGGGGGGGGGGTGGGGGGGGGGGGGGGTGGGGGGGGGGGGGGGTGGGGGGGGGGGGGGGTGGGGGGGGGGGGGGGTGGGGGGGGGGGGGGGTGGGGGGGGGGGGGGGTGGGGGGGGGGGGGGGTGGGGGGGGGGGGGGGTGGGGGGGGGGGGGGGTGGGGGGGGGGGGGGGTGGGGGGGGGGGGGGGTGGGGGGGGGGGGGGGTGGGGGGGGGGGGGGGTGGGGGGGGGGGGGGGTGGGGGGGGGGGGGGGTGGGGGGGGGGGGGGGTGGGGGGGGGGGGGGGTGGGGGGGGGGGGGGGTGGGGGGGGGGGGGGGTGGGGGGGGGGGGGGGTGGGGGGGGGGGGGGGTGGGGGGGGGGGGGGGTGGGGGGGGGGGGGGGTGGGGGGGGGGGGGGGTGGGGGGGGGGGGGGGTGGGGGGGGGGGGGGGTGGGGGGGGGGGGGGGTGGGGGGGGGGGGGGGTGGGGGGGGGGGGGGGTGGGGGGGGGGGGGGGTGGGGGGGGGGGGGGGTGGGGGGGGGGGGGGGTGGGGGGGGGGGGGGGTGGGGGGGGGGGGGGGTGGGGGGGGGGGGGGGTGGGGGGGGGGGGGGGTGGGGGGGGGGGGGGGTGGGGGGGGGGGGGGGTGGGGGGGGGGGGGGGTGGGGGGGGGGGGGGGTGGGGGGGGGGGGGGGTGGGGGGGGGGGGGGGTGGGGGGGGGGGGGGGTGGGGGGGGGGGGGGGTGGGGGGGGGGGGGGGTGGGGGGGGGGGGGGGTGGGGGGGGGGGGGGGTGGGGGGGGGGGGGGGTGGGGGGGGGGGGGGGTGGGGGGGGGGGGGGGTGGGGGGGGGGGGGGGTGGGGGGGGGGGGGGGTGGGGGGGGGGGGGGGTGGGGGGGGGGGGGGGTGGGGGGGGGGGGGGGTGGGGGGGGGGGGGGGTGGGGGGGGGGGGGGGTGGGGGGGGGGGGGGGTGGGGGGGGGGGGGGGTGGGGGGGGGGGGGGGTGGGGGGGGGGGGGGGTGGGGGGGGGGGGGGGTGGGGGGGGGGGGGGGTGGGGGGGGGGGGGGGTGGGGGGGGGGGGGGGTGGGGGGGGGGGGGGGTGGGGGGGGGGGGGGGTGGGGGGGGGGGGGGGTGGGGGGGGGGGGGGGTGGGGGGGGGGGGGGGTGGGGGGGGGGGGGGGTGGGGGGGGGGGGGGGTGGGGGGGGGGGGGGGTGGGGGGGGGGGGGGGTGGGGGGGGGGGGGGGTGGGGGGGGGGGGGGGTGGGGGGGGGGGGGGGTGGGGGGGGGGGGGGGTGGGGGGGGGGGGGGGTGGGGGGGGGGGGGGGTGGGGGGGGGGGGGGGTGGGGGGGGGGGGGGGTGGGGGGGGGGGGGGGTGGGGGGGGGGGGGGGTGGGGGGGGGGGGGGGTGGGGGGGGGGGGGGGTGGGGGGGGGGGGGGGTGGGGGGGGGGGGGGGTGGGGGGGGGGGGGGGTGGGGGGGGGGGGGGGTGGGGGGGGGGGGGGGTGGGGGGGGGGGGGGGTGGGGGGGGGGGGGGGTGGGGGGGGGGGGGGGTGGGGGGGGGGGGGGGTGGGGGGGGGGGGGGGTGGGGGGGGGGGGGGGTGGGGGGGGGGGGGGGTGGGGGGGGGGGGGGGTGGGGGGGGGGGGGGGTGGGGGGGGGGGGGGGTGGGGGGGGGGGGGGGTGGGGGGGGGGGGGGGTGGGGGGGGGGGGGGGTGGGGGGGGGGGGGGGTGGGGGGGGGGGGGGGTGGGGGGGGGGGGGGGTGGGGGGGGGGGGGGGTGGGGGGGGGGGGGGGTGGGGGGGGGGGGGGGTGGGGGGGGGGGGGGGTGGGGGGGGGGGGGGGTGGGGGGGGGGGGGGGTGGGGGGGGGGGGGGGTGGGGGGGGGGGGGGGTGGGGGGGGGGGGGGGTGGGGGGGGGGGGGGGTGGGGGGGGGGGGGGGTGGGGGGGGGGGGGGGTGGGGGGGGGGGGGGGTGGGGGGGGGGGGGGGTGGGGGGGGGGGGGGGTGGGGGGGGGGGGGGGTGGGGGGGGGGGGGGGTGGGGGGGGGGGGGGGTGGGGGGGGGGGGGGGTGGGGGGGGGGGGGGGTGGGGGGGGGGGGGGGTGGGGGGGGGGGGGGGTGGGGGGGGGGGGGGGTGGGGGGGGGGGGGGGTGGGGGGGGGGGGGGGTGGGGGGGGGGGGGGGTGGGGGGGGGGGGGGGTGGGGGGGGGGGGGGGTGGGGGGGGGGGGGGGTGGGGGGGGGGGGGGGTGGGGGGGGGGGGGGGTGGGGGGGGGGGGGGGTGGGGGGGGGGGGGGGTGGGGGGGGGGGGGGGTGGGGGGGGGGGGGGGTGGGGGGGGGGGGGGGTGGGGGGGGGGGGGGGTGGGGGGGGGGGGGGGTGGGGGGGGGGGGGGGTGGGGGGGGGGGGGGGTGGGGGGGGGGGGGGGTGGGGGGGGGGGGGGGTGGGGGGGGGGGGGGGTGGGGGGGGGGGGGGGTGGGGGGGGGGGGGGGTGGGGGGGGGGGGGGGTGGGGGGGGGGGGGGGTGGGGGGGGGGGGGGGTGGGGGGGGGGGGGGGTGGGGGGGGGGGGGGGTGGGGGGGGGGGGGGGTGGGGGGGGGGGGGGGTGGGGGGGGGGGGGGAAGAAGAAGAAGAAGAAGAAGAAGAAGAAGAAGAAGAGTTTGGATTTATATCCCCCCTTTGTCTCCTGCAGGAGACTCAAAGGGGCTTTACAATCTCCTTGCCCTTCCCCCCTCACAACAAACACCCTGTGAGGTGGGTGGGGCTGAGAGAGCTCCAAGAAGCTGTGACTAGCCCAAGGTCACCCAGCTGGCATGTGTGGGAGTGTACAGGCTAATCTGAATTCCCCAGATAAGCCTCCACAGCTCAGGCGGCAGAGCTGGGAATCAAACCGGGTTCCTCCAGATTAGATACACGAGCTCTTAACCTCCTACGCCACTGCTGCTCCTCTGCTGGAGAGGCTCTCCAATCACTTGGAGGTGATTACAGCAGCACAGATACCCGTGATGTGTAGATCCAGTCCCTTTCCACCCCAAAGTCTTCACCTAGGAACACTGCAATATTCACAAGTCCTTAGACCCTTTCGTACCATCTCTGATAAATGCAAATTTAGGTTACAAAAGCTGCATTTTCCTCTCTGCCTAGTTCCGTAGCTGTTGTGCATTTACCTACTTGTTCCTATGAGAGGGATCTGGAATGGGGCCCTGCGCAGATCTTGTTTTGCCTCTCGCCTCCATAACACGCTCCGTGCCTTTTAGAGTTTGTCATTCGCGTTTCCCTCTTCCTTCCTCCCTTTCCTGCCTAATCATTTCTTCCCCGCTGAATGGAATTGCTGCTCATGAAAACAGCACCTCCTTCTTGGATACAACCGCTGATTTCACACGCTGAGAGGAGACGCTGCTTTCCAGAAGTGCCAATTCAACACAGCGAGGGGGCGGCACCCAGAAAGCTGTAGTGACAAGAAACACAAATGAACATGCTGACGATCAACAGAGGTGAAAAGCCCACATTGCCGAGGCAATGAAGAAACAGCGTGCTCCAGAGATGACAGAATATGAGGAAGCATCATGTGACTAGGATAGGAATGCCAGCTTCCAGGCAGGACAGGGCGATCCCTCGGTATTACAGCTCATTTTCAGATTATGGAGATTACTTCCCCTGAAGAAAATGGCTTCTTTGGAGGGGGTACTTTATAGCATTCTACCCGACCAAGGCCCCTGTCCTCCAAGGCTTTATCCTCAAATCTCCAGGACTTCTCCGACCTGGATTTGGCAACCAAATCCCCCAATCCCTTGCCACTGGCCAGAGGGGCCTAGCACTGCTAGGCAAAAAGATTGGATTTTCCTCTATAGAGGTATTTAGACACAAGTGCTTCCAATGTCATACAGTGGTCCAGGGTGGTCTTTCCTTTCGTGAAGCCAATCTGCTCTATTCCGATTGGTCTATTAGTCGAAATCCAATTCAAAAGGTGGTTAAGTAAATATTTGGCATACAATTTACGTGAGACAGACAACAGGCTGATTGGTCTGTAGTTTGAGGGGAGATTACGGTCACCCTTTTTACACAGTGGAATGATGGTTGCGTTATTCCACATTATGGACACTGAGCCAGAGTCATTCACAGTAGTGAATAAGGCGGCTAACAGAAGGGACCACCAATCGGGAAAGGATTTGTAAATTTATGCCGGGACCCCATCTGGACCTGGAGCTTTTTTAGATTTAAGATTACCAATTAGTGTTGTAATTTACTCCTCTGTTACAGGAGGCCACCTAGGAATATCATTAGACAAAGGGGGCTCAACCCTAAGAGTATCAGAGTTCCCATTATTAAAAAGATTACAAAAATAGCTATGCCATATTGGGGGGTCAAACACTGCTAGGCTTTTAGGACCATGTTCCATACTCTGAGAAAGGTGCCAGCTTTCTTGCTTTGGGAGAATTTCCACTCTGGAAAGTGCATCTCTTTGGGTTACTATTTCTTCCCACTCAGCACATCTGCTTCTGATAGGACACAACCTTGCAAACTCAGGTTTTCTCCTCTAACAAGTTGAATAGCAATCAGTGATAATTTGCTATCTGCTTTGAAGGAAGATTGGGCTGGGTGGGGAGAAATTGTTATTATTCCCATTTATATCGATGCCTTTCAGCTAAACTGATACCAAAATTTCATTCAACAAAATTAAAACAATAAATAACCATTCCGAGTCTAAGACGATGGGAAATTTCATCAGTGTTATAGATAAATGAGTTAAGAGGAGAAAGCTCAAGATAAATCTCAGCTGAAAAAGAAATTAAGGCCTACTTCTCATAAACAGCAGGTGATTTGAGAAACCTGCCCCTGAACTGTTAGATCCTAGAGTGAAGGTAGAGGCTTATGTGACTGAACACTCATTGGCCCCTTCCGGATACACGAGGCGACTCAGGTTCGACTCGTGTCGGCGGAGTCGTACCTCAACTCGAGCCTCCTGTTCCTCCGCACAGCAGCCAACTCATTTCTCCGGAGCTGAGCTCAGAGGGCGGGACCACCTTCCTGCACTGCATTCCGATTGGTTGCTGAGTCCCCCATTCTGCACATGCCCAAAGCTTTTCGCGCCGCCACGAGTCTCCCCTTCTGTGCAAGGGCGAAATACTTAGCTGTGATGGCTACATGGCAGAGTCGAGTGACGGAGATTCCGCACTCTGTCGGCTTCGGCACGAGCGCAACCCGAGTCTGCCAGTCAACTCAACTCCCCAGTAGAATCGAGAAATTCAATGGCGAGAGGGAGGTGAGTCGAGTCAGACATGAGTCCGACGCTACGTCTGTGCGGAGGACTCGGGTCGGACTCAAGTCAATCTAAGGTCGACTCCGACAATGTGGAAGGGCCCATTGAATCAACAAGAGAGGAAGACCTTTGCTTGTCTTTATCCTTGTCATGCCGAGCTTGATTTAAACACAACATCGGACACCCAGGAGAAGTCCTCAAGAAACTGTTCTCAAAATGTCTCACTCAGGAGTTTGGAAGGAACCCAATACAAACTCATAACACAGGCTTCTTCTGGTATCTGTTTTATGATTTCATCCATGAATTATGAAAGAAAAAAATCTAATGTGAAATTACATTTCCTACGCTTCTAAAATTAGACCATGGTGCTTTTTTTCACAGTGTTTTATTAGTATTGGTAATGCAGAGGATGAACACAAAATGTGTGAATGAAGTGAAATGCAGTTGCCATCCGAAGGTGGAACCCCTTGGGCAAAATCCCTATCCAATAATCACACCACACTTTTGGCTGGGGTAAATCAATTGACCACAGCCATTCTTTATCCATCAAGCAGAAGTGTGAGGCCTAGCATGGGTCTTGATCTGATCATATAATATCACAGCGAAACTCCCAGGGGTGGATGCCCCATACCGGAGCTTCACTCCACTGTGGGGCTCTGCCAGGTGGATACTTCTGGCAAGAGGTGCTCCCCAGATGCCCTGTTCGGCAGGGCGGTTGCCCCTTGCCACCATCAGCCACTCCCGAGGGGAAGGGGGAACTCCTTAGCTCCCCTCCCCTGGCCCTTCCAGATCAATACCCATGCGCCAAAAACCACCTACCCTATGACAAGGTAGCATGCATTAACAAAGTCTTCCAAAGTGGGCAAATTGCTAGCTGGCCCAAGCACATGGCTGGCACAAAGGAGGGCTTGGCCCTTTAAAGGCTCGGGCTAACCCTCCCCTTCCCTAAAGTGGCCAGTGAGCAGCTGGTGCACTGGCGCTTGCCCTGGCCTGACATGCTGGGGTCAGAATCAGAAACTTGCCTTGCCCAACCGTAGCCCATAGTCAGTGGTGGGATCCAAAAATTTTAGTAACAGGTTCCCATGGTGGTGGGATTCAAACTGTGGCGTGGCGCCAATGGGGCTGGGCGGGGCATGATGGGGGCGTGGCCAGGTATTCTGGGGGCAGGGCATTCCGGGGGCTGAGAGGCAAAATCACGTGGCAAAATCACCAATTAGTAACCCCCTCTCGGTGCACACAAATATTTAGTAACCTACTCTCGGAAACCTGTGAGAACCTGCTGGATCCCACCTCTACCCATGGTGATTCACAGCAGTCTATAGCTATGCACAATGTCATCTAGAAAATATGGAAATAAGGAAGTACTGGAAGGTCCTTAATCCATTAATTATGCTATGAGACCTTGGTAATTCGGAGCTCCCATGCTGAGACTGCAATTTGGATGGGGCAGATTTGGGAAACCCCATTACTCAGGCAAGTGTCAATAAACCTCATACGTGAGCCCTATATGTAGAAGCAAATACAGAAGAAGAAGAAGAAGAAGAAGAAGAAGAAGAAGAAGAAGAAGAAGAAGAAGAGTTTGGATTTATATCCCCCCTTTCTCTCCTGCAGGAGACTCAAAGGGGCTTACAATCTCCTTGCCCTTCCCCCCTCACAACAAACACCCTGTGAGGTAGGTGAGGCTGAGAGAGCTCCGAGAAGCTGTGACTAGCCCAAGGTCACCCAGCTGGCGTGTGTGGGAGTGTACAGGCTAATCTGAATTCCCCAGATAAGCCTCCACAGCTCAGGCAGCAGAGCGGGGAATCAAACCCGGTTCCTCCAGATTAGATACACAAACTCTTAACCTCCTACGCCACTGCTGCTCCTGTGAAAGAAGCATTATCCTGTGAAAACAACTGCTGGAGTCTGCATAATATCCCACCCCTGTTCAACAGTCCATCTCTGGCCCAAGATCAATAAAAAGAACCATCCACGTGGGATCCCACCGGAACCTTTTAAGGAAGCAGATGGAGCCACAGAGATTGACCAAGTCCCGGGCTGACATTTCACTTCCGTTTGCAGACGCCTCTCGGCCCGCATTACTCGCTAGGACTTTTCTTTCCCCTGAAAAATACTGTTGGCCGTTAATGAATCCAACGAGCAGGATCATAGACAGATGGAGACATAAACCTCATGTTACTTATCTCCATTGTGTGGGGCCGGCGTAGCCACTGGCAACCGGCTTAATGGAATATTTAGGTAGATTACAGCTTTTGTGCTTTTTTGGTTACTGAGCCAAGGGCCCGGCTTTTCAATCTGGCTCTGCCGCCGCTCCTGCATTAACCCTCCCAGCAGGAATCGACAATGTGCTTGTTCAGAAAAGCCCTGGCAATCCTTGATCATTTGCCTCTCATCGGCGGAAGCCCGTGAAAGGAATTAAAGACAAAAAGTTTTATTCCATACACCCGTTCCCCCCCACCCCTACCCCCTGGATAGGGAAAGGGAGCTAACCCCTGGACTGTCTCGTCAGAGGCACTTCTGAACAGCTAGCAGGGATGCAAAGATAAATTGGCACCAAAGGCATTAATTATTCTGAAATGGCCTTAATAGCGAATTGATGAAGGCATTGCCTTTAATGCTTTTGGAAGGTACTGAATAGTTTGAAAGCATCTAATGTCTCCCACTTAGGCCATGGGAACAGACTCTTGCCTTTGCTTCACACAGATGGAGCATTATCCCAATTGATTGCCACTGACAATCAATTAATGGAATCGACTTTAAAAGCACATCACACATTTGCAGGGACGGCAGCAGCCCTTTCTTTACCGACGTGGAGGCTGGGAAGATGAGCATTAAAATCACCTCTGGGCGTGGACAGACGCTCTGGCTGAAGCCTCCTGGAGACATTCGTGAAGAAGCAATAGTGTGTATACAGTTGGATCGATGTAAATATTGTAAATACTGATAAATGTAAATACTGTAAATCCTGTATTGTCAAAGGCTTTCATGGCCGGAATCACTGGGGTGCTGTGTGGTTTCCGGGCTGTATGGCCGTGTTCTAGCAGCATTCTCTCCTGACGTTTCGCCTGCATCTGTGGCTGGCATCTTCAGAGGATCTGATAGTAGGAATGGAAAGCAAGTGGAGTATATATACTGTGAGGTCAAAAGGTGAGGCCCTCTGAATAGAGTAGCCTGGTATGTGAGTCACAAAGAAGTCTGTAGCCTGGGAGTAACAATGAAGATAGCAAGGTCAATAGGTGAATGCATCTGAATAGAAGTATCCTGGTCTTTGTTTCCTTGGTTGCTATTGTCTATAGCTGTCCCGTGTTTGTGTGGAGCTGATTAGTCACTGTCTTGATTCTAGAGTTTTTCAACACTGGCAGCCAAATTCACAAGCAGATGCAGGCGAAACATCAGGAGAGAATGCTGCTAGAACACGGCCATACAGCCCGGAAACCACACAGCACCCCACTGTACTGTAAATACTGATACCACATGTGATTGGTCCATTTGAACACCAGGGGGTGCTGTAACAAATATGTTTTAATGTTCAGAGTAGGATAGTCAGGCAGGGTCTGGCAACTGGTAGGGTAATTTACTTGTAGCAGTATTTACATTACCAGTGATGCACTGACATCACTTTCTGAGACCCTGGAAGTGATGTCACTGTGTCGCCAGGGCAATCCAGGGACACTCTTAACATCTGGACAGAGCTCTATGAGTAACAAAGTGTATAATATTTGCTCTAGGCAGAGTTAACGTGCAAATATTAATCTCAGAGAAATAGGAATAAAAGTAATATACTGTATATACTCGTGTATAAGTCGACCCGTGTATAAGTTGAGACACCTAATTTTACCACCAAAAACTGGGAAAACTTATTGACTCGTGTATAAGTCTAGCATGGTAACTCCAAAGCAGGTGGGGGCAGGGAAGAGCCGGGGCGCCCGCTCCCCACTGGATCACTCCCCCCGCCGCCTCCTGGATCCCCACAGCAGCCCCAGCCCTTGGCTGCTCTGGCATTTCCTTGCTTGTAAGCAAGGAAACGCCAGATAGAGCATTTGCCTGCTTTTGGAGTTTCCTTGCTTGCAAGGAAGGAAACCCAAAAAGCAGATGACTGCCCTGTCTGGCGTTTCCTTGCTTGCGAACAAGGAAATGCCCCCGCCGGCTCTGGCATTTCCTTGTTCGCAAGCCTGTGGGGTTCCCAGCAGCCTTCTGCCCACCACCCCACCGCTACCCGTCCTTCCCCTTACTCACTCACTCAGCCACTCATCTCTTCCTTTCTGGCTCTGAGGCTTGGCTCAGAGGCTTGGCTTTTCCTTTCCCCTGCCAGTTCTGGGGCTCTGAGCAATCTTTGGAGCATTGCCCTTTTAAGAGAATGATAGAGACACCCTGCCCAAGCAGCAGCTTCCCCAGAGCCAAGCCTCAGAGCCAGCTGGAAAGGAAAAGATGAGTGGCTGAGTGAGTGAGGGAAATGACGGGCAGCGGCAGGGGCAGGCGGTGGGCGGTGGGTGGGTGGCTCGCATATAAGTCGAGGAGGGCTTTTTCGGCACAAAAATCTGTGCTGAAAAAGTCGACTCATACGTGAGTATATACGGTAATCAAAACATTTGCAAATCCTAATAAATCCAGTAGTGGATTGGGGCACTCATGGGATGCTCTGGCATGTGGGCAAAACTCTATAATTTAACCAGGGGACACCAGGGATGCTGTGGCATTGAGGCAAGACTCTGTGGTTAAACCATAAAGTTCTGCCCAAACACCAGAACATTCCTTCATGATGAAATGATGTCACTTCCAGGCACCCAGGGAATAATTTCATTATATTGGGATGCTTCTGGCGTCCCCATTTCCTGCCATCCCCCCACCCCCACCCCCCAATAGCTAAGCAGTGGCAGCAAAGCGCTTACTGGCAGCGGGGAATTTCAAACCCTCAATACTTCAAAAAGTATTGAATGCTTTTCAACTTTCCCCCTCTCTCTTGTGCTTCTCTCTTGTGCTTCTTCCCTGCATGTCTCTTAGATCTCTTGAAAATCTCTCTGCTGCTGGAAGACCTACAGTTAGTTATTGCTTCTTGCAGTCCTAGTGTTGCCGTTAACTTTCTCGAATGCACTTTGGCATGTGTGGTTTATTTCCCCAGCTTGGCTAGTAGAAATAACATTTGAATTGGCAGCAGCGCCTTGTCAAGCACTGTTGCTTGGCCTCAGTTTTTGGGCACAGAGCAGCACATTTTTAGCTGGTGTCCTTGTGCAAATCCCTGCAGGAAAGTATGACTTGGAATGTGATCGTGCTATTCTACCCGCCACTTCCAACACAACTCTGCAGTTAGGGGTAATTTGCTTGTTGGGTTGATCTGAAAATCCTTATTTTGAACACACTGCTCCTTGGGGCAAACAAACCCACGATTCTTTATGTTTGCACTGAATTTTTCCTAAATAGGGTACTTACTCTCCAATGTTATTTGTGTATATATTTCAAGGTTTTATGTATATTTGAAGTATAAATTATACACATTGTACATGTAAAGATCATATGGATAAAAACTTGGGCGTGCAATATAGGCAGGTCTGCAAAATCAACAGCAGAAAGCAAAGAACCAAAAAACACTGGCCGTTTCCCCACTTTAAAAAAATGACGTCGGTTTCATCCGGCGTGGACCTTTTCAGCGCGGGGATTGTGTTCCCCGGCTTCCCCACTGCCCCGCGCTCTGCGCGGGGTCATCAAAAGGCGCCATTTTCAGCAGCGCCAGAAATGACGCACGCTGAGGGGGCGTGAGAGCGGCAGAGTCGGGGTGGCTGCGTTGTCACCGCCCCTGTAGTGGGGAGTGCCGGGTGACCCCGCGCTACTTGGGGAGAGTAGCGCACAGCAAACGGTGAGTGGGGAAAGGCCCACTGACAAAAACATAAATGAAGTGAAAAAGAATTGGAATAGAGAACATTTGTTCATCCCAAGCAGTTCTCAGGAACACTGGAGGATATGAGGAATTAGGAGGACTTCCGTGTGGCTCGCTGTGTTGCTTTCTCCTGAGCAATAGTAACACAGTAATACATTCCTTAACGTATCATTATGTTAAAATGCATTGAGGAAATGATTGTTGTTAGGTTAACATTAGTGTTGTTCCAGTACACAAACACACAAAAGCAATGTGTATTATGCATGTACTGGCTGCTGCTACTGCACTGCTGCTACTGCACTGATGGCGAACCTTTTTGAGACCGAGTGCCCAAATTGCAACCCAAGCCCCACTTATTTATCGCAAAGGGCCAACCTGGCAATTTAACTTGAATGCTGAGGTTTCAGTTTAGAAAAAACCAGTTGGCTCCCTCTTCCTCCGCCCCACCTGCTCGAGCAGGGGCCAGCCTGCTCTAGCCTCCAGCAAGTCCCACGCGCACCGCTTTGTGCCTTTCTAGCATCTCTGCCTCCTCTGCGCACACACACCCCCCTCGGGCAGCAGCCACCTGGAGCACAGGCACCGCCAGCCAAGTCCTCCCTGCTCACCGCAGTGGCGCATGTCGTGCTCAGTGGCCCAAGCCAGCCTAGGTGTGTGTGTGTGGGGGGGTGATTTTCCGCCCCCCACATGACGAACTCTGTGTGCACGTGCCCACAGAGAGGGTTCCGAGTGCCACCTCTGGCACCAGTGCCATAGGTTCGCCATCACTGCTATACTGCATAGTGTAGTGTATAAGAGTATCAGAATTCAATCTGAAAAGCCATGTTTGATTCCCCACTCCTTCACATGAAGCTTTCTGGGTAACCTTGGGCCACTCACAGTTCTCTCGGAACGTTCTTGGCCTATGCAGAGGCAGGCAGCAGCCAACCCCCTCCGAACAACTCTTGCCTATGGAGGGGAAGAGGGCAGGCACACTGCAGAGCAAATAATCTCTTTCTTGTACTTGAGCCTCCCTCTTTTTCTAGCAGCAGCCTAAATCTAAGCAGTGTAAGGGGTGCTTACATGCTTCAAGCTCTGGGCGACTACTGCTGAGAGGGAGGGCTTTAAATCTACGCTGCTAAAAAAATCACGTGGCAAAATCCCCAATCAGTAACCCCCTCTCGGCACACACAAATAATTAGTAACCTACTCTTGGGAACCTGTGAGAACCTGCTGGATCCCACCTCTGGCCATATGGCTGAGCGAACCATCACTCCTGGGCAATTGTGCCTCCCTCACCTCCTGCCACCACCATCTCTGTCTGCCCCCCCCCCCCAAGGCACCTGTCCTCACTCACCACACCTTGATCAGCCTTGGGAAAGAGCAGCCACTCATGACCACACATTATTCCCTCATCCTACTTGTACCAGGAAGTGTAATTTTGGGCACTGGAAATATTCCTCAACCTGGTTGCACTGGTTCAAATGTTACTTCCCCTGCATGGGAAGAGCAATAGAACATATGGAAGGTCTGAAGATTTAGAAAGGCTTCAGAGAGGCGCCTGTTTTTAACGACTTTTGTTGTTTTAATTTGCATTCATTTAAAGTAATTGCTGCTATCAGGTTTTAAATGGGGTTAAGTTATATTTTTGTACTTATTTGCTGTCACTGGGAACAGCTACATTGTGAGCCCTTTGGGGGTGAGGCGGCCTATAAATCTAACAAATAAATAAAATAAATAAATAAACTCAAGGGCCCTTTCGCACATGCAGAATAATGCACTTTCAATCCACTTTCAAGGCACTTTGTAGCTGGATTTGACTGTGTGGAATAGCAAAACCCACTTGCAAACAATTGCAAAAGTGGATTGAAAGTGCATTATTCTGCATGCGCGGAAAGAGCCCCATGCGTGGCCTCCACTGTGAATTTATCTCACTAATACGTTTCCTAATGTTATTGGGCATCCTTGAGACATGCTGCTTCCAACTGCAGATGCAGTAAATTCCGCTTTCCCTTATCTGATGAAGTGCAGCTGCATAGAAAATGTCATAACAATTACCAAAACTTCCAGAAGCTTCAGTGGGAGTGTTATTAATTTTAATCACAAAGCTAGAAAAAAAACTGGAGATTTTCCCAGAGTATGCTTAAGGATTCATCAGTCCTTCCAACGTCTCACCAAATACCAAGTATTCTAATTTAATGAATGATCATTTCTTCTAAAAGGAAGGCTATTAGTGATGAGTTATCCTTTTATTAAAGCAAATGTCCAATTTAGTTTTATTGAAAAATACAAAGGGGTGGGGGCGGGGTGAAGATGAATGCATCCATTAGTAGTTGCTGTAACCCACTGTGAGATCTAGGAATCAACAAAAAGAACCTCTGCATTATTGACTCACAAAATATTGTCTGTATATTTTTAAAACAGTTTAATACAGCACATTAGGATGTCTAGCGCAGGTTTGCAGACAGCAAGAAACCTGGCCTATCAGAAACATGGAAATCGGAAGAGCAGTAAAACTCAGTAAACAGCTTAGGTCACAAATGATGGTCCATTCCGCACAGCATGAAAAAAAGACGCACGTGGGATGTCTTAAAAAGAGACAACGGCTTCTTTTCGCTCCACACACCTAAAATAAGACATCTGGGGGATGTCTTAAAAAGAGGAGTGCTGCTGGTGTGGTTCTGCAAAGGCATCGGAGGGGATAAGAAACTTTTCCCCACCCGCCAGTTTCGCTCTCTAGTCAGTTTCACCCTCTTCTTGCGGCTGACATTTTGTTGGCTGGTGAAGGTTGCCCTAGGTCGGATGTGTCAGGCCCAGGCCTGTCAGTGCCCAGATGTCTTGCTGTGTAAGAATTGCAAATGTTTTCCTGCAACTGCTTTTCTGTTTCCCTCTTCCCTTCCTGGCAACTCCCTGGCGTCAGCTCTCCTGCAAGAAGGTGTGAACGGTTCCCAGGTTCTTTGAAGCTCTGTAGTGCAAATGTTGTGGAATTTGTAAGGCACATTTGGTGTGGGACAAATGGGGGGGGTGAAGGATATAATCTCTGGATCTAAGCTGGAGAGCTTAGATTCAGCTTTCTTTTGTTACTCTAAGCGTTGTAGAAATAAACAGCCTTAGGACTTTCCTACGGTCTCTGTTGTTTCCACGTTCGAGAGCCTGACAGAATGTTTGCTCTGTAAACTCCAAACCTGGGCACCTTCTCAGCCTTAAAAATACATAGCTGTATCCAACTCATCCTGCTGATTCCAGAAATGTTTTCCTTTTTTTCAAGGAGCTATCTTCAAAGATATGCAGACATGCATAAGAGAATCTTAGCTACTTGGAGGACTGCTTTACCTCCCACTGAGAAGGTATGGGTAAACCTGTCCTCTGCACACCATTTGAGTTTTTTCTTACTACACAGATAAATTACATCAACTCAGGTGTTCCTGCTGATTCTGGCAATATATTGTTTTCCTTTTTCAAAATTGTCAATGAGCTATCTTCGAAGATATGAACACACAAGATCAGAATCGGCTGTATATATATTGCTGGACTCAGCAGGAACACCTGAGTTAATTCACGTAGAAGGCCAGATGTGATGCATGCAAAGCAAAGGTCCCAGAGTGAGTTCAGCACATGGCTGGTGCAAGAGAGGATTTAAGTAGCAGGAAATGGTGGGCACCAGCAAAAAGTGAGAGCTTTACTGGGCAGGAGAAATAAGTTGTCTCCTGAACTCCTCACAGCAAGCAGGAGACAACTTTAAACCAATTTCAGGGGGAAAAATCATTCTTTTAGCGATTTAAAAAAAATCCTGGTTGGGCTAAAATAAAAATGTCCTGAGGACATTTTGGGGTGAAAGTTGTGCCAAGTTCCTCCCCAACATGCTTCTTTTCACACCCTCAAAATATTTCATTTGTGCTATTTCAGGTTTTTTTTTTAAAAAAAGTATTATTAATGATATCAAACACATAGAACCTAAAGCGGAAAAGGACTCAGACTAGACATTCTAGGTATTTCCCCAATCTCTATGGTAAAGAACGTGATGTGACGCAATTGACATCACTTTCAAAGTGACATCATCACATCCCAGAACATTCGCTCTCCACATGCCTCCCCCTTCCATCCCGCTCCCAGGACTGCCAGGGATGCGCAAAGAGAGAACAGCTATAAATGAAGTTTTCAATGGAGTCCGGTGAAGATGTGAGGGCAGTAGGATGTGGGAGAAGATGAAAGAGCGGTTTGCCTCAGAACTAGCCATGTATAGTTGTTAGAGCCTCAGACCAGCACATCCAAAATAAGACATTTGTGGGATGTCTTAAAAAGAGGTGCTGCTAGGCTTGGTCAATACCCAAGACATTTGGTAAAATTCAGACTCGGATTTATTTGGGCATTAAATTATCTGTATGCCTGAATAAGACAAATAATATACCCGAATATACCCGAAAAATTCATCTGATTTTTTGGTATTTTTTGCGTTTTTCATATTTTGGCCTGCAGAGGGCGTATTTTTAAAGCTATCAGCACCAAACTTTCAGGGTATCATTCAGAGACTGTCCTGATGATATCACCTGAACTTGGTGTCATTTGGGTTAGGGGGACCAAAGTTTTGGACCCCATCTCCTGTTAGCTCCCACTGGAAACAATTGGGGATGGGGGCACGCACTTTGTGGGTACATAACTTTGCCTCCCCAAACCAAACTTTACCAAACTGAACTGGTATTAACAGGAGAGGTACATGAAGATGCCCAACAATTTTGATGTCACTAGCTTAAAACATGTGTCCCTGAAAGGCACTTCAAGATAAGTATTGGGGGGATTCTCTGGGGAAGTGGATCCTTCAGGGTTTTTAAAATTTCTTTAAATATTGCTTAAGGGAAGTTCAAGCCACTTGAACTCCCTTTAAACAATCTTTAAAGAAAAAAAACCAACAAAAGAATCACTCCCAATCTTTGGGATCCATGGTGCACAGGCTCCTCCAGGCAAGAGAGAGGTTTGAATTACTCCCCCCTCTTTACAGGAGAAGCCTGCACCCTTCGGATCTTTAAGATCTGCAGGCTCTTGCCAAGGAGGGGGGGAAGCGGCAGCACTGAAGAATCATTTAAATGATCCCTGAATGCCCCCGAATACATAGAAACTGATCCGAATACTTTCTATTCAGATCGGCTCGTAATTCGGGTGTAATGCATTCAGGCTGCAATGCTGTAATGCCCGAATAGGCTGCAATTCAGCCCGAATTCATGATTTGTTTGATCTGAATCACCAACCCTAGTGGCTGCTGGTGTGACTCTGGACAGCAAAAGCATCAGAGGGGGGAAAGAGGCTTCATTCTCTGGTCAGTTTCACCCGCCTCTTGAGCCTGACACTTTGTGTGCTGGTGAAGGGATTCTCCCTATCTGCTGAAGGATGTTCCAAGATGTTTGCTCGGTAGCCTCCAATCCTACTTCTTTTTGCAGCCATTCTCCCTGACTTCTCAGAAGGAGAAGAGCGACAGTGGCTGATTATACACTCGCATTCTGCCCCACAGCGAGTGTGTGGTTCCTGCGGGGCAGAGATTCTTGTATTGACACCATTTGAGTTGCGTTGCTGGAGATCCTGGGGCCCCCAGAGTTTATGAGAGCAGGGAAACCATGAGATTTCCCTCTCGTTGCAGGGTTTACCTCCCTCCATGTCACTGCAGTCAAAAGGCAAGTCGAAGGCTATCGGTTTTGTTTCTTTAAAGCCCTTTAAAGGTAATATCGATATTGCTTATATCGATATTGTTGAGGCTGCTTTTCATTGGTTTTCGAATTTTAGGGAAAAGCTGGCTATGGAAAAGCTGGCTATGGAAAAGCTGGCTATGGATCCTGGGGGGTGTGTGTGAATGAAGCCTTGGAAGTGGCATTGGATTGCACTGACGCGGGTGCCTACTTTGCCAATGTAAGGGGCCAATACCATGGTAGAGGGTGGCAGTGCCCCTGTGCTGCAGGAGCCCATGTCAAAATGGCTGGGGGCCATCTGAGGCATAGAAGAAGAAGAGTTTGGATTTATATCCCCCCTTTCTGTCCTGTAGGAGACTCAAAGGGTCTGACAATCTCCTTGCCCTTCCCCCCTCACAACAAGCACCCTGTGAGGTAGGTGGGGTTGAGAGAGCTCCGAGAAGCTGTGACTAGCCCAAGGTCACCCAGCTGGCCTGTGTGGGAGTGCACAGGCTAATCTGAATTCCCCAGATAAGCCTCCACAGCTCAGGCAGCAGAGCTGGGAATCAAACCCGGTTCCTCCAGATTAGATACACGAGCTCTTAACTCTTAACTCCAGATTAGATACATGAGCTCTTAACCTCCTACGCCACTGCTGCTCCTCATGGAGCTCCTCACTGCTGCTCCTCATGGAGCATACCCATGGGCAGAGTCAACTTTAGTCAGCTGACAGGCAGTTGTCTTAGCAGAACCTGGGATTCCGCATCCAATATAGCTGTAATATAACTGATACAGCTAGAAGAAGAGTTTGGATTTATACTCCAGAGTTTGGATTTATACTCTGCTTTTCTCAACTGCAAGGAATCTCAAAGTGGCTTACAAACTCCTTCCCTTCCTCTCCCCACGACAGACACCTTGCGAGGTAGATGGAACTGAGAGAGTTCAGTGAGAACTGTGACTAACCCAAGGTGATCCAGTGGGCTGCACTTGGAGGAGTGGGGAATCAAAACTGGTTCTCCAGATTAGAGTCTGCTGCTCAGGTGGAAGTAGTGGATGTTCTCTGTGTTTTTCTTGGTCAGGTTTGAAGTTTGCTTCATTACATTTCCTCCTAAACTACCAGCATTTGATGGCCCCTGGACTGTGCTATTTTTCTTCTATTATCTCCTGCATAAATTTGACACAAAGTGAGGATTCACTCATTGAACCTGGACCGTAGCCCATAAAAGCTTATGGAGGAATAAAATATTGCTAGCCTAAAGGGCCACACAACGCCTTTTATTTTTGGCACGAAAGTATATGACGAAAGTAGCACTGAACTCAATATGGGTAAACAACTTAGATGGAATTGCTGCAAATGCATTTAAGCAAGCCAGTGTGGGGCATTGTTTAACATGCCATCCTGGGATGTAGGAAACTAAGGTATAGCTCTCACTGATAATGTAATCCTATGCAGAGTTACTGCAGACTAAAGCAATCTGATTTCACTGGCCTTAGGCGGGAGTACTTCTACGTAGGATTGCACTGTCAGTGAACGTGGTGTGGAGACTGTGCAAATGTCACCACAACCATGCCAGACTTGTAATGATCCAAAGTGTCAATCAGACAGGAGTTGAACATCACGTCCATTCTAATCAGGCCAAATAGAAGAAGGGAAGAGTGTGGATTTCTATCCCACCTTTCTGTTCTGTAAGGAGACTCAAGGTGGCTGACGAGCTCCTTTCCACTCCACTCCCCACAACAGACGCCTTGTAAGGTAGGTGGACTTGAGAGAGTTTCGAAGAACTGTGACAAGTCCAAGGTCACCCAGGTCTGTAGGAGTGCGGAAACACATCTGGTTCACCAGACAAGCCCCTGCCACTCAAGTGGAGGAGTGGGGAATCAAACCCAGTTCTCCAGATTTTAACCACTACAATATATTATGGCTGCTGCTGTGTTTTATGGTTATACATTTGTAAATTGTTTTAAATTACCTTTGTTTTAATGTGTACAATGTTGTTTTTAGCCTGCTGTGTTTAATGTTATTATGCATTGTTATTGCAGGCCTGCTGTACACCGCCCGGAGCCCTTCGGATGGGCGGTTTAAAATCTAATAAATAAATAAATAAATAAATAAATAAATACACACACACACACACACACACACACACACACACACACACACACACACACACACACACCCCATGCTGGCCACTAATGTTTGCCATGTAGCCACCATGCTGGCCACCAATGCTTGCCATATAGATTTGTTTCGTGTGTGCATTTGTGTGTGTGTGAGAGAGAGAGCATGCACATGCATACAAAATAGTGTCTGGGCAAAGATGCTGCCAATGCATCCATTAGCATTGCTAAGTGCCCCTTCGTCAAACAGCAAAAGGTAGGATTTTATTAAAGCAGCATGCATTTATTACCGATTTACGCTCATGGCCTTTTCCCAGAAGCTGCGATCCATATACACCAGGCTGAGACTCACTACAGAGGGCGCCGCTGAGCTGACCTGAAGGAGAAGCAGAACCAGTTGTGCAACAGCTGGGCGCCGCTTAGCTGACCTGAAGGAGAAGCAGAACCAGTTGTGCAACAGCTGGGCCCCAAACTCTGTCCGCTAACAGTAGATGAGAGGATCCAGCCAGTGCGTACTGCAACATCAAACAGCCAGCTAGCTGCAGAAGACTGGGAAAGGTACTGAGCTGTTTGGAAAGCGAA
The DNA here is from genome assembly GCF_021028975.2 of Sphaerodactylus townsendi. Classification (NCBI taxonomy): domain Eukaryota; kingdom Metazoa; phylum Chordata; class Lepidosauria; order Squamata; family Sphaerodactylidae; genus Sphaerodactylus; species Sphaerodactylus townsendi. The sequence continues at coordinate 6,836,166 of NC_059437.1, forward strand.
GGGCAGAAAGATGCCTATCTCTTGGATCACAGTGAAAGAGCAACTTAGCAAATAAGAAGCTTGTCGGGACTGATTAGTGCTACTGCTGTATATGAGTTGCGACGGCTTTAATTGTCTATTTGAACAAGTTTCCTGCTGTGTGGAACAATCGTGCAGTGAAGAGCAGAATTTAATGAGGCTCTATCAGAACGTGCATGCATAAAAAGTTGATGGGCTTGATAGCTTTGTAGTGCGTGGTCAGTACGAATGGCAGTGACGCTGCCTGCCAAACAGCCACAAATGGATTGACAAACAATTGAACTGATCGGTGAAAAACTGGCTCCCGCTTCACAACCAGTAAACAAGATGTGGTCGGAACCAGTGGGTGTTGAAGCAGCTCCACTTCGGACCGCTGGTATTGTTCCCATATTGTTCCCATACTTCTCAGCATACACTTCTTCACAGTGGTGTATCTGCCTAGGGACAAGGGGTCCCCCTTGTCCCCGGGAGCCACTCTTCTGGTCACATGGGGGCACAAAATCAGCCCCCCACGTGACCAGGAAGTCCTGTTGTCTCGTTGTTTTCGCGTGCTTCGACCCCGTCCAAGGCATGCAAAAACGATGAGGCAGCAAGACTTCCTGCTGCCTTCAAGCGCCCTCAATCCCCCAGCCGGCAGGGGGAATCTGGGGGGGGGAGGCGGGCACCCTAGACCTTGCCCATGTCCATGGTGACATGGGCAGGGTTGAGGGCAGTGGGGGTGGAGCCTAGGAACAATGGGGTGGAGAAGGGGGCTGGGGGGGCATCCTGGAGACAATTTGTCTCCAGGTGCCATTTACCCCTGGAACACCTCTGCTTCCTCATAAGGGTCTTGTGAAGGTATGTTCTAATGAAAACATGAAAACATTTATGATATCTGGACCTTCCCATGTAGAAGAAAAAATAACTCACAATAAATTAAGTTGCGACGGCGGTTTTCAACTTTTGGTGCAATGAAGCCAGATTCTGGGTGCTTTAAAAACATCAGACTAATATTGCTAGTGTTTCTTACCCCTTCCCCCAGCCTACGCAGTCCTCGTTTGTCACTTTAAAGCACACAGCATCTTTTCGTACACAGCGCAACTGATGAAAACGATAACTTGGCATGCTTAATTAATCAGCGTTTTTATACTGCAACGTCAAAACAGAATATTAATGCTTTTTTAAAAGTTCTGTAATGGCAGTTGAAGATCCCTTAACTCAAATCAGCTTTTGGGCATTTCCCCTCTCGTGAGAGACATATGTGATAACCAACAAGAAAAGATAATGAAGAGCCCATTGGTGATTTTTGCTGTAAGAGATTTGTGTAGGTTGTTTAAGTTGTTCACATTACAGCAGTAGGCCAAGATCAACAGCATGACTCACCGCATGGTTTCATCATTTCTTCGTGCAAACAATAATTGAATTGAACTGGGGTTTTTTTAATGCTCCCGTATTGTTCACAAACTCATTAGGAGCTGACCTAAATCCATCTCTTCCCATTTCATTGTACCATGGGATATTTTGTGATGTTTCTAATTAGTTCAGCTGAGAGGCCCACCTCACTTCTAGTAGGAAAAGTCAGTGCACGCCCTCACTCCTGCTGTGAGCTACAGACAAAGTCATTTTCATCCAACTGGAGGGAGGAAAAAGTCACAGTTAATTATCAGCAATAGCATTTTCAGTTTCCTCGGCCCTGTCAAATTAACACGGAGAAATTCCACGCAGAACAAATTCATGGAGCAGCTTCTAGACCCAGTTGGGAACCTAGTTCTGTGAAGGATCCTAATACAAGACAGACACTTTTCTCCCAGGAATTCTCATCACCTCAATGCGGAAAACCAATTAACTGATCTGCCTAGAATGGACCCCATTAGTTGCGTGAAAAGGAAGGAACTAGCAGGGTGTGAAGAACTTCATGTGCCTGGTCAAAGCTGCAGTTGGGATTTCAGAGAAATCAGGATCATCGTAGCTAGGCATCTGCCAGCAGGACTGTACATTCGGAGGAGGAGGAGGAGGACATTTGGAGGAGGAGGAGGACATTTGGAGGAGGAGGAGGAGGAAGAGGAGGAGGAGAAGGAGAAGGAGGAGGAGAAGGAGGAGAGTTTGGATTTATATCCCCCCTTTCTCTCCTGTAGGAGACTCAAAGGGGCTTACAACCTCCTTGCCCTTCCCCCTCACAACAAACACCCTGTGAGGTGGGTGGGGCAGAGAGAGCTCCGAAAAGCTGTGACTAGCCCAAGGTCACCCAGCTGGCGTGTGTGGGAGTGTACAGGCTAAGCTGAATTCCCCAGATAAGCCTCCACAACTCAAGCGGCAGAGCTGGGAATCAAACCCAGTTCCTCCAGATCAGAGTGCACCTGTTCTTAGCCACTACGCCACCGCTGCCGAACAAAAGTAAAACCGAAAAAAGCTATTTCACCTTTTTCATACATCAGATGAGACACACCCAAATCCAGTGAGAATTTTGGGTGCACAATACAATCGTACTGCAAACATTCCAACTGCCATAGGTGCAAAAGATGAAGTGACATTTTGAGATGCGTTCCTGAAATGGCAAGTTAACAACTCCACCTGCCAAGTGTACTCATTGATCTTTCTAAATGAACAAATATGTCACATGAAAACAGAAAACTCCATCTGGTGAGTGTGCTGGGTAGATGTGAACCAAGTTGAAACACAGTCAGGGCTGGACCAATGCAGGTATTGTAAGAAGTCTGCCAAGGGTCATTCCTCCAAAGTAGACCTGCTCCCAGCCCCTAGATCCCCTTGGCCCTGTCACGTTTGCTCTTGGCAATGGCTTTGTTGCAATGTTTCAATTAGACAGATCTGAATATTCTTTGTATTGATTTAGTGTCTTATGCTTACAAACACTTTCATTTTGCCCGTTTGTTTTCTAGCATTCTTGATTTGTTTTGCTTTTTTTGCCATTTTTATTATATGTTTTGAATCATTTTAAACCACACTTTTGCCATTTCTATGTAATTTATGCAAAAACAGGCATCAATTGTAACAGTAATGTGTCTGTCAAATTATTGTTACTAGGTGTGATGGACTGGTTAGTAACTAGTGAGATGTTGGGAAGAGACAGTTGGAAAATGGCAGTTAAGACAGCAATTGGGAGCTGACAGCTAGGAAGAGCTCAGAGGTGAAAGGATGTCTGACTGAATCTGTGGAGAAAAACTGCGTACAGAGGACTGAAAATAATCAGTTTGTAACAAAGGATCTTAACTGCAGCAACAGGGCCCCATTTCAAATGCTATAATTTCTACCTTAATTCTGCCAATATTATGTTCAGATATTTAACAGAAGTTAACTTCTTGTTTTGTTTCACCTTGGGCCTTGTGTCTCAGGGGAAGAAAGACATATTAATATCTCAGTCTCTCTCTATATATATATATATTGTATAATATGAATCAGTTTTCCAAATTCCTCCAAATATAGAATAGCTGAAGGCCTGGCAGACCATTTTTTTTCCCTCCCACACTTTACAGCTGAATATATATGGTTGGAATGCAAACCCCTTTTAAACAATTCATTGATGTTTAAATTAGCTTTAATTTAAACAAACAGCTTCCTTTGGGCTAACTCCAGAAGTCTGGTGCAAAAACAGCACAGTAACTGAGCCAGGGATACAAGACTATTTGGGATTTATTCCTATTGTATCATTCCAGAAATCTTTTTAGCCGCTGCCAAAGAGGCACTAATTGAACAAACATACCATTTTCCTGGATGATTAAAAAAAAGTTTGACTATTACTTGAGAGAGGTGTAGAGGGAGATGTATACGTACTGTAGAAATTACACAAAGTAGGCAAACCACTTCCAACTGTGCTGGTTTTGTTAACAGCTGCTTTGTTTGTGCATTAATGGTCCATGGTAAACTAACAAACCAGCAGTTAATCGTTGGTAATTATGACTTTCATGGAGAATATTGGTCCCTCCTGCACAGACAACCCAAATGGGTTAAATGAATTCGTGTTGTCTGTCTCGCCATTCACATGGCAGGGTACAGGGGCATCTGGGATCGCTGGGAGCTTGGCGACAGGATGTGGGTTGTTTCACACAGGAAACACTTTGTTTCCCTGCGAAATGTGCATTTGAGAACCCCCACACCTGAGAATCCCCACACACACACACACACACAAACATAGTAGCACAAAATGGTGTCTGCCTAGAGCCTTGGTGGCGAACCTTTGGCACTCCAGATGTTGTGGACTACAATTCCCATCAGCCCCTGCCAGCATGGCCAATTGGCCATGCTGGCAAGGGCTGATGGGAATTGTAGTCCATAACATCTGGAATGCCAAAGGTTCGCCACCACTGGCCTAGAGAATCCATTCTAAGGGCAGCTGCCTACAGAATCCAGCATAATGGTGGACAGAATGGGGGGGGGGGGAACAGAACACTTCCTGCTTGCTCTAGTTCACACAGGCAAGCAGGAAGCGTGTGAAACCCAGGTTACAGGGGGAAAGTTGCTAATTTGGCAACTTTCATTTAACCCACGTTCAGCAAGATAAAACATGTTAGAAGCTGTTGGAGGGGCGTGTTTTGTGGGCACGTCTCCCCATAATGCTTTTTTCACACTCCTTAACCCGATATATTTTGCCAGTGTGGAATCACCCCATGTCTCAATAAATCTCAATGGGTTGTAAAGGAACCTAATACTTGTGCGAAAATGAAAATGTCAGCCCTCGTGCCATTGAAGCCCAGAGACTAAACCCAGATGGGTCGCCATACTGGAATGGCAGAGGAGCTACTTCAGAGGGTAGCTATGTTGACCCGCCATAGAACAGTTAAATTTGAGTCCAGTAGCACCGTAGAGACAAAAAAGCTTTTGGGGTTATCAGCTTTCAAGAGGCGTTTTGACTCTTGAAAGCTTATAACCCCAAAAGCTTTTTGGTTTCACGGAAGAATGGAGATCTATGTCTTGATATCCCAGAAAGAAGGTGAGAGGGATGTTGTAAAAGATGCTTGTAAAGGATGTAGAGGCACAATGCCTATTGTAACCAGCTTGATTCGAGCAGAGGGGAACTGCCTTGGGGGGCAGAAAATTCCTGCTGCAGACCCCAGATTTGTCCCACATACCATTCCTGAGGATCTCCTGACCCCCAAAGCAACATTTCGTGGATGACAATAGGCTTTGGCAGAGTTAGGGCGGGGATTCTGTTCCACTGTACAAGTGCCTTTTGCCAGTGGAAATTTTATTCTGCAACCAGCCCTATATAAGACCCAACAAGCTGGACATTTCCTGGTCAACATTTTTGGTAGTGAATCTATTATCTAATAAACACCTTAATGATCTGCAAGCCATCAGAAAGGACTTCTGAATATTATCAGTGCCACAGTTGGGGTGCTGTGTGGTTTCCGGGCTGTATGGCCGTGTTCTAGCAGCATTCTCTCCTGACGTTTCTCCTGCATCTGTGGCTGGCATCTTCAGAGGATCATGTGTCTGACCACACACTTCAGATCCTCTGAAGATGCCAGCCACAGATGCAAGCGAAACGTCAGGAGAGAATGCTGCTAGAACACGGCCATACAGCCCGGAAACCACACAGCACCCCAGTGATTCCAGCTGTGAAAGCCTTCGACAATACAGTGCCACAGTTGTTGTTGTTTTTGCTTGCTTATTCGATTTTTAGACAACTTTCCCACTTTACAGCAGGCCCAGAGTGATTCACAATATTTGTTCCCAATAAAACCATAAAGTACAGCATTAATACTGAAAAGAAAATAGAAAAAGGGGGAAAAGTGGGGGGAAGGGAAGGGAAAGAAAGAAGGGTGAGAGGAATAGATATTGTTGCTACTCTCAACCATATGTCTGCCAGAACAGCTCTGGGCACTTTTGTATTTGCAGAATAATACACTTTCAATCCACTTTCAATGCACTTTGCAGCGGGATTTTGCTGGGCAAAATAGCAACATACACTTGCAAACAATTGTGAAAGTGGATTGAAAGTGCATTATCCTTCATGTGCGAAAGTGCCTGTTTTACAGGCCCTCTGGAACCGTGATAGATTTTGCAGGGGACTGATCACATTGCAGGGGACTGATCACATTGGACTGAGCTTTCCACCAAGCCTGGCCATAACCAAAAAGCTTTGGATCTGGTAGAGGACAGCTGGAGAGTCTTCGGGCCAGGTACCACTAGAAGAAGGGAGGAGGAGGAGGAGTAGGAGGAGGAGTTTGGATTTAGATCCCCCCTTTGTCTCCTGCAGGAGACTCAAGGGGGCTTACAATCTCCTTGCCCATCCCCCCTCACAACAAACACCCTGTGAGGTGGGTGGGGCTGAGAGAGCTCCGAGAAGCTGTGACTAGCCCAAGGTCACCCAGCTGGCATGTGTGGGAGTGAACATAAGAACATAAGAACATAAGAACTAGCCTGCTGGATCAGACCAGAGTCCATCTAGTCCAGCATTCTGCTACTCGCAGTGGCCCACCAGATGCCTTTGGGAGCTCACATGCAGGATGTGAAAGCAATGGCCTTCTGCTGCTGCTCCTGAGCACCTGGTCTTCTAAGTCATTGGCAATCTGCGCTCAAGGACGATCACGATTGGTAGCCATAGATTGGACTTCTCCTCCATAAATCTGTCCAAGCCCTCTTTAAAGCTATCCAGGTTAGTGGCCATCACCACCTCCCTGTGGCAGCACAGAAGGGATGTCAGTGTGTTGAGGCAGCGCTCTAAATTCACCCAAGAACTCTATGATAATACCACAGAGTCTGAGATGAAGATATAGAGTTTCACCCTCATACCGTGGTAGTGCTGCCGGTTTCCAGAATGGAGAATGGGGAGCCTGCCCCCCCCATCATGTGAGATAAAATAGAGGAGAGAAGAATGATGGCTTTGGGTCCCTACTAGAAAAAAAGGTGGGGTGCAAATGAAGTAAATAAAATATTCAGTTGTTTGGTCTGGCTCTCCGTCTTCGACCTCTTTCACCGCCAAAGGCTTCAGGCTGTACTAGACCAGTGGTGGCCCGAACCTATGGCTTGCAGATTGCCAGGAGTGGCCTCAGAACCCTCTCTGTAGGGCGCATGACTAAGAGTCCCCCACCCGTCTAGGCTGGCTACGGAAAAACGGGCTCATTATTAATTCAAACCTAAGACCTAGTTTGGAAGCAGTGTGGGTAACCCTGTTAAAGCTGTTAAACCCTACTGATTTTCATGGGGAAGAACTAAAAGCGTGATCCTTTACCTGGGGTAAAACAAGTTACTGGCAATGGGGCTTGCTTCACAGAGTAAACCCTCTAGGATTTGAGATTCACCCATTGAAGGTTGTTTTGCTTCAAAGCAAAGCCACCAACTACCACCAAGCTTACTCCAAACGTGCGCCTCGGGCCAACTCCGTTTTTCTAAACTAAAACCTCAGTATTCAGGTTAAATTGCCTTTGTTGGCACTTTACAATAGATAAGTGAGTTTGGGTTGCAGTTGGAGCACTCGGCCTCCGAAAGGTTCGCCATCACTGTACTAGACAGTTACTGACAACGAGCAGTTACCAGTTTACCTTTGATCCCCGTAAGACCTCATGGTGGCTTATCTTACAAGTGAGCCAGCTGAACAAATGTTGAGATCAACAAATGGGTTTTAAGCAGCCGCCCTTTCGGCCGCCTGGTCGCCGGCTGTTTTCTTCCCTCCCCTTAGCACTCGCTTGCCTGCAAGGACCCATTTGTAATTGGGCCTGTCGTGCCGGCGCCTGCTGCTCTAAATTAGATATCGCAGGGCAGGGGGGCGTGTCCCCAGGCCTCGGCGACATGCTGGACGGCCACAGACACGGCAGGTTTGCCGGGCGACGGCACTCTGCGGCGCCATCTTCCCGGCTTTTTCTGGGACCGTTCGTGTGAACAGTCCCAGGGGGGTTGGGTCGGTGTTGTATACGCCGACCCAACCCCAATCGTGGCTGTGCAGAAACAGCCTTGGACATGACCCTAAAACTTCAAACCTGAGGTGGGGCATCTGCCAGGGCCCAGGGCTTCTGGAAGGGTCCATTGCCCTGGCCTCTGCCCACACACCTCATCTGCTGCCTGCTTGTGCACTCTTCCTTCACCTACTTGCAAGTGCTGTATCTCCTGTGCTCCTAGCTACCTGGATTGCCCAGATCTACAAGAGCATATGGATGTGAGGGATCTCCCAGTGCCATCGAGGAAAGGGTCTGCAAGAGACTGTGGAAAGAATCTTAAGTACGCAGGTAAAGGATGGACAGGCAGCTGCAGGGTTCATGATTGGGAGCAGGAAGAGAGGTGTGGTCAGGGTCCACCATCATAGGACTGGGGAACTGGAAGGAAAGGGTGCTATAAGCACTCGATGTTGAAGGCCCATCAAAACCTGGAGACAGCCTTGTTTTGTGGCTAGACCACCGGGCTTTTGTGGAGGCCAGCCATTGATGGTGAGCGCCCTCTTTGCCTCTCCCTTTTTTAACATTCTGGGAGCTGTGACATCTAGATCTCCGTCCCCCTCTCTGGGCTGGTTTTTATTGATAGTTTTAATACTGGACGCCAAGTGGTTTTTGTAGAACGCTGTAATTTTATGTTTTAATGATGTTATTTATATTAATTATTTATTGTTTATGTAATATTAATTTGTTGTTCACTGCCCAGAGCCCTCAGGGGATGGGGCGGTATATAAATATGATAATAAACAAACAAACAAACACATAAAATAAATAAATAAATAAATAAATAAATAAATAAATAAATTCTCTTGTAATGGGACAGTGAAGATTTCCTTCTCCTCCCAGCCCCTTTCCAGCTTAGCCCTGGCTCTGGCTTCATATGACAAATGGACTGGACAGGGCATCTACCACTACTTGAGTTTGTTTTTGTTTTGTTTTTTACCTGGAAGTACCAAGTACCAGCGAATCAGCCGCGCGCAAACAGCCGAGGTTCCCCACAACCCCACGGCACCTGCGGGGTTTTTAAAAAAGTTGCTCTTTTTAGCGGAGCTAATTTGCCACGCGGCCAGGAGGCGGGAGAGAGGTAAATCCCTGGCAGCCGCGCAGTGAGCGACGGAGATGTGGGGAGCATCCAGGACCCCCGTGGCTTTTACAGAGGTGACCCCACGGCTTATGGTGAGTGGATAGTGACCCATAATCTAATATTTTCTTGCTTTCTTAAACACCCACTGCATGTGATAAAATGTTGCATTTGTATTTTGACATTTCCAGCATTTACTATTACCATCTTTGTTAGCTTCTGCTATATCTTTCAGTATAATATACCACTGATAAAACATTTTCTACCAGTTTTCTCTTAGCATCTGACATCCCATAAACTTAATTTCCATCTTTCTGTCCTTCCGTCTTGTTTCCACCCATTTTTTCCCCTTCCTTTTCTGGCATTCTGTTACACGCTATTAGGATGAATCTTTAAGTTTAGCATATCAAATGTGGAATGTTTTAGTCACCATTCATTGTCCAATTAGTTAATTGTAATGTATGGTTTTATTGGATGTATTATATGTTCGAAGCTGCCTTGAGACATGCAAACTGAATGAATAATAATAATGAAATTATCAATGATTACTGTTAATCATTACCACTAAAGCAATAACTGAAATTCTCTGTTTCTAAGTCACTTTTCAAGATTATCAGTTTTAGAGCCCATTCCAGAGTGGGGAGGCAAATCCCCCAGTGGATGCAACATGGGCTTGTGACCAGTGGTGGGATCCAAATATTTTAGTAACAGGTTCCCTCGCCAGCCCCCCTTCAGCAAAGGGGGGCAGAGGCGTACCTAGGCAAACTTGAGCCCTGGGCAAAACCTGAGTTGGATGCCCCCCCATGGGCAGCCACCCCACCACGACCCCCCAATTTTTTTTTGCACCAGGTCATTTCTAAATCATCATCACATTATAGAAAATGCTCCAACTCACAAATGTGAACACAGCAATGGTGAAACACACAGGTTCTTTGATAGAGACTGGTGAGATAAAAGGCACGAAAGGCTGAGAATCAATGAACTGCAGTATCTGAAAGGGATTAACCCAGTTCTGGGAGTTACATTATTAGTCACAATTGCTATATAGAAGCTTCACGTTCAAAGGCAGTAGGCCTCTCGGGGAGGCGAGGGCGTGTAGATGGAGAAGCGGACCCCATTAGTAACCTCCTCTCGGCACACACAAATAATTAGTAACCCACTCTCGGGAACTGGTGAGAGCCTGCTGGATCCCACCTCTGCTTGTGGCCACAGGGGTGCTCCCTGCTGGAATAAGGCGCACTCTCGCCAGCAGTGAGGCCTTCATGGGGTGCCATGGAGTTCCATGGTGCCTGCCTGGTGTGGAATTGCACACTGATGGGAGAGGGAGCATGAGAGAGACCCCCCCCAGTCTGGATTGGGCTGTTTCTTTATCACCCAGGAGCAGAACTGCAGTTGTGGAGTGGAAATTTCCTGCTCCCTTTGACAGCCTAGTGCTTTTCCCAAAAATGTTTTTGTGGGGTTCAGGAACCCCCAGAACCAAAACAATGTGCAATACGGGGATCTTCACTAAAAGGGGGGAAATCCACAAAAATAACAGTACTTCTACTGGGGTGCTGTGTGGTTTCTGGGCTGTATGACCGTGTTCTAGCAGCATTCTCTCCTGACGTTTCGCCTGCATCTGTGGCTGGCTTCTTCGGAGGATCTGATGGTACTTCTACTGCTGGTAGAAGTAGAATGCTGGATACAACCTTACAGCTTCATTCAATTTCTGTCTGCCCTTGAAACCGATAAGCGTGCAAGAGACACAAAAATGAGGAAAGCTATCTGGAAGAGAGGCATTTCTAGAAACTCTTGCAGGAGGGATTGGTGACCTTCCATAAAGTATGTCAGCCTCACAAACCTCTAGAGACCAAATGAAAAGAAACAGAAAAATGATTCTAAGGCTTAATATTTGGGTTTGACGCCTTCTTGCTCTCCTCTCTTTTCCAAACAGCTGGGACAAAGGTTATTGTCATTGCTCTTTGGGGACAGACTTTTTTTTTTTAAATATTACATCTGCTCACGAAAGCCACAAACCTGGAAAGCAACTCAGGCAGATAAATCTTTGCCAGGGACAATGTTCTCAACGTTTCAGGGACAACATCAGTGATCTTCACCTCGTGGGTTAATAGCATTCATAATTGCCATCTTGATGAACCGGAGTGTAAAGAGCTTGCTCCGAGAAGAAGAGTCAAACCTCCACATACCGTAAAAAAAGACGACCAGCTATGATAAATTTCCAATAGCTATGAAAATTGTCACTCCACAAGCTTGATAAATTGTAGCCCCAACTGGCCGCGTCAAGTTGCCGAGCGGTAAGCACGAGATGACAGATCTTTGCTGAATACAGACTATAAGCTCACACCTTTCACAGCTGGTTTAGCTTGTAAACACAGCAAAAACAAAGACTGTAATAAAAAGTGAAGGTTATGTCTCTCCCCTCCCCCGCCCCCAAAGTGGTTTCACAACCGAGTAGTTCCTTCAGTTACAAAAAAACCCATTTCTTTCATATAAGGAAGTCATCTTTGGGAAGGAGAAAAAGCCGGAGGGTGGGCATGAAAACTTGTGGTACTATTTCAAATGCTGCTGAGATAAAATGTGGTTCTGCTCATAACGAAGAGCTTTAACCCTCCCGACTCCATGAACACATGTCGCTGCATTGTCTAAGGCTTTCATGGCCAGATTCAACTGGTTGTTGTGGGTTTTTGGGGCTGCGTGGCTGTGGTCTAGGAGATCTTGTTCCTAACGTTTCACCTGCATCTGTTGCTGGCATCTTCAGAGGTGTATCTGAAGTCTGTGATACACCTCAGAAGATTTCTCTCTGTGATACACCTCTGAAGTTGCCAGCCATAGGTGCAAGTGAAACGTTAGGAACAAGATCTACCAGACCACGGCCACACAGACCGGAAAACCCACAACAACAACCTTCTACTGAATCAGATTCTTGGTCCACCAAGATCTATATTGGCTACTGAGGTGTGCAGAAACGGCCTAAGGTTTTCTCATTCGCATAGAGTTTTGGCAGAGAATTCAAGCCGTTTGCTTTCTCCCTGAACATTTTAAAAGAGAACTGCTTTTGACTATAGACATTATTTGTTAAGACTCCACAAAGAGGGTTAATTGAGAAGAGCAAGTGACAATGGGGAAAATTGATCTCTAATTTCCTTCTTCTCTCTTCATACTCTGAAAACGCTGTTGGATTTGGCAGTTTTAAGTCCTATTGTCTAGTCCAGTGCTCCTCATTTATTTCATCTTCAGGCTCCTATAAACTAGCACCATGAACTAGCTATTTTCTTAGTTTGGAGTTCAAAGTCTCTGGCTTCTACCATGAATGAGACAGATTTTATTGTATGGCATGTTTTGCAGCACACAAAAACATTTTTAGCCTGCTTACAATCTATGCGAGAGATGTGCCTTATGAAAGGGGGAAAAAATCTCTATAGTCAAACAGAACATGCTCATATTATGTTTAAAAGACCGAACTCTAGCAAATCTTGAAATACGATTAGTGGTGTTAGTAATTTGTTCCCTTTTATTTCTTTTTAACACACATGACTCACAGGCAGCTACCAATATTAACGTTGCTAATTCTAGTGGATGTTGTTAAAGTGGCTGGGGAATAAAATGGCTGCTGATTCTTCCTTGGGAAAGAGAACAAGGATCAGAAATTCCTGACTGAGGGCGATTCCGCACATGAGTAAAATAGGTTCGACCCAGTTCCCTGAGAAGGGTACTGACCTAGGTCGAAGCCATTGTTGTTCCCCACTGCAACCAGCTTGATCCCAGCTCGGAGGGCGGAACCATCCTGTGCCTCTTCGTCGCTCCGTTCCGATTGGCTACTGTTCTACGGCCATGTTCCATCTATCCCCACACACGTTATTAAAAAAACTGCCACAGGAATGGAGGGACAAAGGTGGCGTTTTTTGATTGGCCAGCTGTATGCATGCCGGAAACACTCAGCTGTGATTGGCTGAATGGGGGACTCCTGGCACCAGAGATTCCGCACTTCACTGGAATTGAGCTGAGTTCGAGCGTGGTTCCCTGAAAAAGTAGTAGTTCCCAACTGGAGTTGGAAATTTGACTGTTACATGGGGCGAAGCTGATACAAAACCACGTCGATTCCAGTGGTTGTGCGGAGCACTTAGGTCGAACGCAGCTCGAACTTAGGTTGATAACGCAAGTGCGGAATCGACCTGAAGCATGATGTTTGGTAACTACTATGTATTGGGACTGCTCCCTGTGAATCTGCCTCCCACTTAGAAATGGGTTATGTCAAGTTGCTGTTCTAGACTTCCTTATGTCCCTGCTCCAAACAGATTGTAGTCACAAATAACCTATGGTGATGAGAGAGGAAGGCATGGGTAGGAAGAGGTGAAGTGTACATTGGTTTTGGCAGCCATCTTGAAAGCCTTAGGTTTTTTAAACAATGGGCCTTTCCCCACTTACCTTAAGCCCCGCGCTACTCTCCTCAAGTAGCGCGGGGCCCCGGGCACTCCCCACGACAGGGGCGGCAACAGTGCAGCCGCCCTGATGCTACCGCTGTCGTGCCCCCTCAGTGTGCGGCATCCCTGGTGCTCTTGTAAACGGTGCCTTTTGATGACCCCGCACAGAGCGTGGGGTCATGGGGACGCCCAGGCACGCGCCAGGGATGCCGCGCACTGAGAGCAGCGCGCGGCATAGGGGGGATCGGGGTGAGTGGGAAAACACCCAATGTTTCCAGGCATGACCTGAGAACAAGTGGAAGACGGGGGTGGGGCTGGAGAGGCTACCATCCGTGACATAGTGACATCACTTCCAGGGAGAACTCAGAAGTGACCTTTATAGAAATCATTGGAAATTCTATAGTAAAACTATAGAGGTTCCAGCAATTGCTTGTGAAGATTGATGTCACTTCTGGGTTTTTCTTGGAAGGGACCTCACAACCTCAGGTTGATGGCCATCATTTTTCAACTGCGGGCACTCTGGGTGATAGTGGGGAATTGGAGCTTGTGTTAACATTATGCAACATTTCATGGCAAAGGCTAGGCAAAGGCTAGGGTTCCTAGTTCCATATTAGGAAATTCTTGCAGATTTAGGGGTGGGATTTGGCAAGGGAAGGACCCACGTCTTCGCAAAACTATTCACTCCAAATAATACAAAGAGTATCTTCCCATCAGGATGGAAGTTGAGAATTGTGGTTCCAGTATTTCAAAAATGGAGCAAAGAAGATCCACAAAACTATCACTTTATAAGCATGCTGGATATAGTAACTAAATTATATTTCAAATGTCTTTTGGTTAGATTTCAAACGTCTTTTGGTTAGATGGGAGAATTGCGTGATCTCCAATCATGTTATCTATCCTAAGCAGGCAGACTTTAGAAGCACTGGTGTACCTGCGGGGGGGGGGAGGCAGAGGGAGAAAATGACCAACGTGCCCCTCACCTGAGTCACATGGGCGTGCATTTCACCACCTGCCCCCTCCCTCGCCCTACAGCCTGCACAGGCCAGGAAGGCAGCCCCCATCCACCAGCCTCTGCTCACCTGCCTCTTTCCCACTCACCTGCTTGTCACCTTTCCATTCACCCTGTAGCACCCAGGGTGCTGGGGGGGCATCTTGCACTGGGCATGCACCGGTGTGGGGGTGTGATGGGGGTGTGGCAGGGCATTCTGGAGTTGGGTGGGGCAGAAGCGGGGCAGGGGTTCAGGGCACACACGTGCCCCCGGCGCAGTTCCCCCTCACTACGGCTCTTTCCCCGCCCTTTGGGAGATCCCCCAAACGACCCTTGTCTGTGCCACTGGCAGCTGCAACAGGAAGAAGCAGAGAAGGAGTGTTGGCAACCAGATAAGCCTTCAAAGGGCAGCTGGAGCCCCTGTGGCGATGGCAGGAACTAGCTACACTCCCTCCAGTTGACCTGGCTCCCTTCATGACCAGCAGCAGCTAAGACTGTCTATGCCAGGGGTCTGCAAACTATGGCCCTCCAGATGTTCATGGACTACAATTCCCATCAACCCCTGCCAGCATGGCCAAGTGGTAGGGCTCATGGGAATTGTAGTCTATGAACATCTGGAGGGCCATAGTTTGAAGACCCCTGGTCTATGCCATCTCTTTCTCCTGCACCAACCACCCGCACCAACTAGTCTGAGCCTCCACTGCTGACTGTTGCCTGGTCTGCTCACCTTTGCTGGCACCACGGGCCACCCTCCAACCTCAACATCCTCCACAGGTTAGTAGGGGGGTCCTTCACAGGTGGGGGCCCCCAGACACCACACCACAGGGGAGGGCGCAGTTTCACTGCTTGCCCTGAGTGCTAATTAACTTAGGCCCCTTCCGCACACGCAAAATAATGCGTTTTCAAACCACTTTCACAACTGTTTGCAAGTGGATTTTGCTATTCCGCACAGCTTCAAAGAGCACTGAAAGCAGTTTGAAAGTGAATGAGCCTCTGATATGCCACTGCTTGGAAGAAACCATTGTACTATTGACCAAGGTGTACCTTTACCAGTCTTTACCATCTGGGACTGGGTGTTTAGGTGTGATGCAGCATCTGACAGGTAGCTAATTTCCCAGTCTAAATCTGCCCCACCGCATTGAAGATTTTCCAAAGGGATCATGACGGAGCCTCATATTCGATTCACATTAGCACATTCAATCTCAGTGTACCTCTAACATCAATTAGATTTCAAACTATGCCAACAGCCTTATTAGCCAGATGCTATGCCCAGTGGGCATAACATTTGTGGAGTTTCAGAACTTGAGGACACATTTCCCTCTCTACAAAGAACCCAGATCTAAATTTCTCTCTGCCTTTTAAATAAATGGCAATTCTTTCAGTGGTTTGGAGAAATGTTCTTTTCTCCTTCTGTTTCTTATAAAACATTACTGTTTCCCCTGGTAGCTAAGAACATTCAAGCCAGAGCCGTGTCTAATTTGAGCAATACCTGTATTTGATTTTAAAATCAGTGTTTTTTAAATTTGATTTTATCTGTTTTGAAGATACACTGGATTTTATTGTCCCTCATTGTGACCATTTGGTCATAATGGCCTTTGGGCATAGACCAAGGCTCTGCAACCTGTGGCTCTCCAGATGTTCATGGACTACAATTCCAGGGGTTGATGAGAATTGTAGTCCATGACCATCTGGAGACCCATGGCATAGACCATAGGTGTCAAACTCACAGCCCTCCAGATGTTATGGACTACAGTTCCCATCATCCCCTGCCAGCATGATGCTGGGAGGGGATTATGGGAATTGTAGTCCATAACATCTGGAGGGCCGCGAGTTTGACACCTGTGGCATAGACCATAAGTGTCGACCCCCCGCGCCCCTTCAGATGTTATGGACTACAGTTCCCATCATTCCCTGCCAGCATCATGCTGGCAGGGGATGATGGGAACTGTAGTCCATAACATCTGGAGGGCCGCGAGTTTGACACCCATGGCGTAGACCTTGGCACAGGATTTTTTTTGCTGTTTATCTGAGAAGAAGTCCATCCACGGAACATCTTGAGGTTCTGGGGAGCTTGGCTGCTTTGTTTATTGCTGTGGCACGAGTGGCTGCGTGGACAAGAGGACTTCACCACACTGTTGGTAAAGAAATATTGCCCTGAAGTGCCCTCTGCACGCTTGCACAAGGAATCCTTCCCTCATTTTGTCCCTGCGTACAAAATTGTTGACATTTCAACAAGCTGAGAGGAGGCTTCTCTATTATTCTAGTCCTCTCCCTCTAGCTTTGTCTATAATAGCCTTATGTGTTTCGTATGTAAAATCAGGTATTGCAAAAAACGTGGCTGGGTGAAATTTGAGATAAACATACACTGCAGAATGTAGCTCACGGTCATCCCCCCCCACCCCTGATTATTATCCCCGTTGTGCCTCTTGCGTTGGCCTAATCCTGTTTCCATGGTAATCCTGTTTTGCTGTTGACATCTGTAAGAACACGAATCTCCATGGATTCGCAGAGAAGTGAAACTTGTGGCGTGTGTTTAATTCCACGGAGTGAGAAGCAAGGAAGTCACTTCTGGGGTAATGAGTGCTGCAGCAGCTACAGGGGAAATAGATAATTCTAATTTGCTGTTCGGTCTCCAACATAACCTCCCTTTGTGACTCTGAGTCAATCTCGGCTTCGGGGTTTTATGTCCTTCAACTGTAACAATAATTTATATAGTAGAGAAGGGTGCTATTATCTCAGATATGATCAAGTCCCATGGCACTGTTAGAAATAAACACTTCTTGCTAGTTAAAAATTTCTGCGCGGAAAGGAATATAGCACTCGGCGGGCCTCTTGTTTCAGTGGAAATCAAATAACTGTGTGTTAGGCAATTAGGTGGTCCAAATCGGGAGCAACCATTTAAGAGTCAAAACCATGCTAAAATCTTTCAACTGTGATCCGTTCACTTCCATGAGCCAGGTTGGGAATTGGGTGGAATTTGTTGTTTTCAGTTATTTGTCAAAGCAAAACCACGCAGCAAGTGAAGCCATTTTAATACATTTCAGTTAGAGAACTGTTTTAAAGGGGGATTCATTTCAAAATGTTTTGAGGCTGCAAATAAAACATTTTGGAGGGAAATTTTCCTTGGAGAATTTTCTGCCTCAGAAGGTTTCAATTTCCTGCCTTCATTTCCTGCCTTCATTTCCTGCCCCAGAAGGTTTCAAAGGGTCCGTGCAGAAAGGGCCAATGGCTTTCAGGAGGTGGCAATTAGTAAACTCTGCATGGGGGGTGGATGTTCCCTTTCCTTCCCCTTTCCCCTCTTATCCTTCCTTTTTGGTCCTTCCTCATGGAACATTTTGCATTTTTAAATGGCCAAGTTCAGCACCAAAACAACATCAGTGTTTGTGAATCGGAGCCATGGATGCTGTGACGTTTAGTGTGGCCCTGAGTCAGACTTTTCAATACTAAGTAAAACACGGCAATTAATCTCTAGCCAATGCCTAATGAGCAAGGGCCCCTTCCGCACACGCAAAATAATGCATTTTCAAACCACTTTCACAACTGTTTGCAAGTGGATTTTGCCATTCCACACAGCTTCAAAGAGCACTGAAAGCAGTTTGAAAGTGCATTATTCTGCATGTGTGGAATGAGCCAAAGATTCTTTAAAAATATTCCCATAAAGCTACTGCATTCTAGCCCTCCTATCCATCTTTCTTTATCTGTTCTAATTAATTTGTCCTATCTCTGATGCAGTCAAGTTGCTAAATTAAAGTTCACTGAAAAGACACTCTAAATTTAATTTAAGAGACCTGGAACAAAACTTGTC
This sequence comes from Sphaerodactylus townsendi, assembly GCF_021028975.2. NCBI lineage: Eukaryota > Metazoa > Chordata > Lepidosauria > Squamata > Sphaerodactylidae > Sphaerodactylus > Sphaerodactylus townsendi. Next base: position 6,854,341 of record NC_059437.1, read on the forward strand.
TCTTCCTGCCTGTTTAGGTAGTGTTTGGCATTTTCCTGATGGACATAATATCTAGGGAGAAAACTGGATTATGCATACCGGGATGTTTGTATCTCGGTTTCTCCCTCATGCATGGCAGCCCATCAGCATGTTCAGGCCAGGAGGAAGAACTCCAGGTGATTATGCATAGCCCAGATTTAGTTTCATTTCCCTCGCCAACGTTGCCGCGCATGCGTGAACTGTCCTGTTTCTCTGACGTTCTGATAGGCTACAGGCGGCGTGCTGGAAAAAAATAAACTGGTCCGTCTCCTTTGGTGTTTGCATGGGAGTGGGAGCGGTTTGTTTTTTTAAAAAAAATAGCAGCCACCGACTCAGCGGTGGCAGCCATTGCAGCTGGGGTGAGCTGAAAGGCAAAAAAAGGGGAGCTTGCAGCTCAAGGTGCCAAATTGCAGGGAGCTGCAATCATTGGCATATAAACAAGCATATAAAAGCACCACACCCCAAGTCTCGGCCTTCTTGGCTTGCCAAGACTCAAGAGCGGCATGACCCACCCACCCTCCCTTAGTTTAATGGTTAATAGTTGAATTGTTAATATTTACCGCATAATGGTATTGTCGCAGCCTGGCGGGTTGGCAATGGGAATCACAACATCTTGGGGAGAAGCCGAGCCAGGTGGCTGGTCTTCTCCATGGTTGTGCCCTTGGAGAAGGGCTGGGGGGTGGGGCGGGCCGGTAAGCAAGCCGGTAGGCTTAGCTGGTGCCCGACACCCAAGCAGGAAGGGTTGAAGCCAGGGGTATTCACCCCTGGGGCTCCCAGCTTCCTGCGGAATGCCCCAATGGAGATTGGGGACAGCATGATGTTGCGACCCATTTTGTCTGCCCAGCTTCTTATGTTCAATCTTGTTTTACCAGTTAATAAATTGGGCTGCGGCCCAATCCATTTCCAAACTCTGGTTTGGTGTGTTTATTTGCCGGGGAAGGGTCTCACCAGCTGCGTGCAAAGAACTGCCAATTTATCTTCTTTTTTTTAAGCTGCTGGATAAGAGAAATCTTACGGGCCGGTCCCAAGTTAGACCCAGAAGCCATGCGGAAGTCATGGCTGAACCAAGATGATTCACCTTCTGATCCCAGGATATATGGTCCGTGCAGAAAACCACTTTGTGTTTTTTTAACCTCTGGAAGTTACCTTAACAGCTCAATCCAGAGAAGGGAGACTGAAGGGAGTTGAGTGTTGGAATAAGCGACTTCTGCATGCCTGGACACTGGGGGGTGCTGTGTATATCACTCTAACTGTGATGTTGCCTCTCTTGTTTGCCCTCCCGCCCACTAACTTCCTTTCTTCCCCATGCTGGTTTCACTTCTGCTCTAGCCTTTGACCTGAGCGCATGGTCAATGGCAGCCTTCTCAGTGGGGCTTTCCCACTGTAGCATCCTCTCACCTGCACACACGTGACGGCGCGTTAGTTGTGCCCACTTGTCGTAGGGAAAGTAATCTCTTTAGACTAGGGTTTCTTTCTATCTACCTTTTTCCTGGAACAAAGCTGTGAACTGGAGATGCTTGAATAAATGTAAGTTTTCCCTTTTACATTTATCTCTTGGGAAGTTTCTATAAACTGCACTCACAGACACACTACTGGGCAGATCCGTGACTCTAAACTAAATCTAACATTGAGGAGGTGGTGAGGCTCTACATGGATGATTTGTCCTCCCCAGGACACTAACCCCAGTGGAGGGGCAAATTTGCTGGTGGGTGGCTGCTGTGGCCTGCACAGTTGCCAGACATGGTGCAGAGTATCATGTCAGCACTCCTATGCACCCATTGGCTTGGCCAGCATAGTGGTGGCATTTCAGAGGCGTAGCTGAGGATGGATCCAATGTTAGTCTGCTTGGACCTTTGGGTGGCATAACCCATGGAGCCCCATTGAGGGCTTTTCAGTGGTGAGAAGGAGATTTCTTTTTGCCTCCCTGTGCCACTGAAAAGTCCCCTGGAGACAACTGGGTGGCCCAGCAGTTATTCCATTCCAGGACTCAACAACAACATCAACAACCTTTATTTGGCATTTAAAAATAGGTTCTAGAGCGTTGCCAGACATTTTTGAAATACAAATCAAGAGTACATTCAAAGTGCAGACAGGAAGACTATATATAGCAGTAGACATTACTTAGAAAGTTCTGTCACTTGTAAAAGAAATTTTGCTACTTTTCCCAAGAGCACGACATCTGTATTGTTTAACAGAAGCTCCACAACAGAACAGTCAGAGTCACTTTCAGATTTGTCTAGGGCCAGCCTGGGAGAGAAATTCCTGATGCCCACATATCTCAGACAGTCAAGAATAATGTGAGCAAGAGTCTCCACTTGATTTTTACAGTGTGGACAAACCCGATCCTGGAGAGGGATGGATAAGTAACGACCCTTTGTAATGGCCGATGGGAAGGTATTGGATCTGGGCCTTGTGATAATCCATCTCTGTTGGGGTTCAGTTAATAATTCAAGATGTTTGGCTATGTGCCCCTGTTCCGGTATTATTCCGACAGAGAGGGGTGAGCATGATGTATTTGCTTGCCCCAACAAGATATGATATTCCTGTTCTAGAAGTCTACTTTTTAAGGTTCGGAAAATCTCTCTGGGTGTCAGCATACAGAGATCTTCAATTCCAGGGCTCTGTATTGGGCTTTCAGTTTAACTTTCTGGCACCCCAAAGGCCCAGTTCTAACAAAGGGCTATTTTCTAAAACAAACAAACAAACACTTGTTCATTTGTTGCATTCCGCAAGATTTGCCCTGACCTTATTTCTGTTTGCCTTTCTTGCATCAGTCAAGGATCTACCGATGGTGCAGAGAAGGGAAATGAAAGGTTGCACTAAAAAATGCTGGGTATCCCAGTGGGAGGGAAAGCTTTCTCTCTGTATCATTACTTCTTAATTATTTTTAGACTGTCATCAAAGTACTTCATCAATCGGTCCTTAGAGTTTACTTATAATGATACTTGCCATAATGCTTAGCAGTTGCATAGCAAATTTCATGTGCTAATAATACCTCTGGTACTTTCAGGAAACTGTGTTGCTCTGTGGGAATTTTTTCTGCCACAGATATACATTGTAAGTTTCTTTGAACTCTGGGGGCTGCTTCTTGTGGAGATCTTATATTTTGACTCCCGGTTCAGAAGAACTGGTAGAACTAAACTTCATGTAATCCTTGAGATCTGTGATCAGCTCTTCCTACTGCATAATGTAGCTGCCACATGCTAAAACTATTAAGCCTCCTCTTCCCCAGCTCTCTAGCTCAGAGCCACATTCCTCAACCTTAAAGTGGCATTCTGCAGCTGAACTCTGCATTGGGAATCAAATTTACCCATAAATGGAAAGCCACCAATTGGCAGATAGGCCACAGCAGTTTCGAACAGGTGCAGTCATATAAATACCTAGGGCTTACCTACCATCATAGGGCCTCCTGGACACTACATAGGAATTGGGCCATCTCCGATGCTAAATTAAGTACCTCAGCCATTATACACTTCCTCTATGGGAAAGGCCGAGAATACATCCCTGCGGCGTTGAGAGCATTTAATGTTAAAGTGAGCCAACAAATCTTTTATGGGATCCCCATCTGGATAGGGGCATGGAGCAGAGAGGTTGAAAGGGTCCAGTCGTACTTTCTGTATAAAATCCCTGGCTTGCCTCATTCTATTCCCTATGCGGCCCTGTGCTTAGAAACAGGCCAGCATCGGCTGGAAACTCTGGCCTGGTGCCGTACATTCAAGTTTTGGGCCAGGATTTGTTTTAATCGAGATGGACTATACATCCCAGGGACGCTCCATCCTCCACACAACCCAGTGGTGGGTTAAAATTGAAGCCAAACTTAATGAGTTGGGGATTTCCTTGGAAGACCTGCTAATGCTAACAGAGCAGGAGGTCTATGGGGCTGTCAAGAAGAGACTTTTTGATAGAGAGTTTCAACAGATGCTAGAGGAAGCTAATAAAACCTGTTCCCCGATCTCTCTGAGAATACCTGTGGATAGATTAATTGTAGCCCAGTACTTTTATCTCCTGGTTGAGGCCTGGTGGCGTAGAGCAATCACCTTAGCTAGGTGTAATGCACTGCCTTCTTCCTTTAGCCTTGGACGCCACCTTGGAATCCCACATAAAGAAAGGAAATGCCTGTGTGGCGTGGGTTCTGTGGAAACAGTATCTCATATGCTGTTGGATTGTCCTTTTTATGAGATAGGTAGGAAGAAGCACATAATCCCCTTCCTGCATGGAAGTGAAGGCATTACAGATAAACAAGGTTATATATCTTTTAAACAGTCACAACTACGAGCTGTTGGAAGCGGTGGCTAAATTTTTAAATGGTGTTATTTTAACTCGTTAGAAGTTGTAAAGGCTGTTATTACCTTGCAATGTTAATCTTAAACTATTTATATGCCATTAAAGGTATTCGAAATCGAATCGAATCAAATTCTATGCCCCCTTCCCCTGAACAGGGATGCTATGTCAATGGTTTATATCCCCAGGAGGTTTAGGGGTGGGCTAGAGGTGGAAATGACAACTTGGGAAGTTCACCCACAACCCCAGATGTGACATAAGTGCATCAAGGGACACGCCTGCAATCCTCAAACACTCCATGATACAAGGTTGGCATTTTCAAGGACAAACAGAGCATCTTTCAGTGAGCTAATGTTTCATCCTGGATTTCAGGCAGATGTGACATCAGATGGTGCCATTTGCCATTTGCACCAGCAGACCTTTCTCCACTAGAGGGAGCCTTCCCACCAGCATCAAACAACTAGCAAACCGACATCCAACTATTGTGTGTAGTTGAGACTAGGGATGTGGGTTTGGCAAAGCTGAGCCAACCCCCCTACCCCCAAAACACCTTACTGGTATTTTTTTCTCCCCCCAAAATAGTGGTGATTTAAACTGAAAAACAGATCCCAAATAATGCAATTTTGGGGGCATTTTTCAGGTCATTTTGGCCATACCACCCTTTTTAAAAGGGGAATCCATCACGCCAAGCGCGAAGTAACTGTTCCCCCTTCTTTTTCAACATCAAATTCAAAACCAATCTGATGGCAGACTATCTGAGTATACTCCAAGAGCCCAAGCTTAGATGGATATACACAAGGGCTCGTTGTCATTCCTTCCCTTGTTCTGTACTCCAAGGGAGGTTTCTTAAAATTGATTCGCAAGAGCGGAAATGCCCCCACTGTTCTATAGTGGTGCAATCCATGGAACATATCATGCTTAACTGCCCCAAATATGAAGAAGCTAGGACCAGGCTTTTCACTCTTCTTCCTGCTAAGTTTAAGGAATACTCTGTTGCTGGGAAGGTTGCATTCCTACTAAACAACTCTTCTTCTGTGATTTTAAATTCTGTAGCTAGGTTCCTTTTAGGAACTTTGGAATAATACCTGCGATGGTTTTATGTATGGAACATTTGCCTGGATAATGCTGGTTGTTATATTGGTATTATGCCTAATAGAGGTTTTATGTATGTATGTAACAGAAAAACAAATCCCAAATATGCAATTTTGGGGGCATTTTTCAGGTCATTTTGGCCATACCACCCTTTTTAAAAGGGGAATCCATGTGGGTCCCAGAGGAGGCAGGAAGTGCAAAGACGGACACTGGGCTTGGCTGGGCCTAGCTCTGCACCACCTCCACTTACGTAGAGATCAAAGGTGGTGCTGAAATTTTCAGGTTTGGGTTTAATCAAAAAAATTCTCAAAAATTTCTTAAAACCGGCCAGAGCCCTTTGGGGGTGGGCGGTATAAAAGTTTATTATTATTATTATTATTATTATTATTATTATTATTATTATTATTATTATTATTATTATTATTATTATTATTATTATTATTGTCGTCGTCGTCGTCGTCGTCGTCGTCGTCATCCCAAGTGCCTTTGGGAGCTCACATGCAGGAGGTGAAAGCAATTATTATTATCCCAGGTGCCTTTGGGAGCTCACATGCAGGAGGTGGAAGCAATGGCCTTCTGCTGCTGCTGCTCCCCAGCACCTGGTCTGCTAAGGCATTTGCAATCTCAGATCAAAGAGGATCAAGATTGGTAGCCATACATCGACTTCTCCTCCATAAATCTGTCCAAGGCCCTTTTAAACCAGGTTAGTGGCCATCACCACCTCCTGTGGCAGCATATTCCAAACACCAATCACACGTTGCATGAAGAAGTGTTTCCTTTTATTAGTCCTAATTCTACCCCCCCCTCCCCCCAGCATTTTCAATGTATGCCTCCTGGTTTTAGTATTGTGTGAAAGAGATAAAAAATTATCTCTGTCAACATTTTCTACCCCATTCATAATTTTATAGACTTCAATCATATCCCCCCTCAGACGTCTCCTCTCCAAACTAAAGAGTATGGTGGTGATAGCAGCAGCAGATTAACACGACTGCTTCTTTGGAGTCAGTCAGTTGGCCTCAAATGGCTTTCCTTGGACTTTGCCTCCATGGCATTTCCACTGAGGCCCTTCAAAGGTCATTTTTTTAAAATTTATCTCGGGGAGTTGATACCCCACCATCTGGTTCTTCAGGAGTGCACCATCAGGAGTGGCTTGCTCCTTCCCTTTGTCCTGATTCTTTATATTGCCTGCAGCTGACATTCGAAGAAGCCAAAGAGCATCTCTCGAGCATCATTTTCCCCCACCTCATGCTTTATGTTCTCTTTAACACCTTGAGACTGTGGTCAAAGTCTAATCTTCATAGTATTTTTCTCAGACGGTGTCCTCTCAATTGAATGCTGCCAAGCTTCTCAATGGCTAACACCATCCAAACTGCCAGCACCTGTTTCAGATTTTATTTGATTTGGGGTGGGGGTGGGATATTACTGGTCAGGATGGGGAAATACAATGAAAATAGCGCTGACCTGCAGCTGCTGTGAAGTAATAGGGCTTTTCCACACAATCCACTGGAACCGTTTTGAGGCAAAAAATAAAATGTTTCCTCCATAGAGTTCTGCATTTTTTTTTACCCCAGGACATTTTATTTCCAGCCTCAACATGTTTAAACAAATCCCCTTTTAAAACGCTTCTCTGGCTGAAATGTTTTGAAGGCATCTTCAGTTGTCGTGCAGTCTACTGGCTATGTTTCCCACGATTATGTGCTTCTCTGGACGTCCTCCTTGGCGCCATTTTCTGAGCTTCCTCAGTTGCCCCTCGCATGTTTATTTGCAGCATTTCTCTGATAGTTATTTTATTTTTGCTGGGACAGTCTTCATATAAAGCCGTGGTGCGACTGCACTTGGAGTTCTGTGTTCAGTGGTGGTCGCCACATCTCAAAAAGGATATTGAAGAGATAGAAAAAGTGCAGAGAAGGGCAACAAGGATGATTGAGGGACTGGAGCACCTTCCTTATGAGGAGAGGCTGCAGCGTTTGGGACTCTTTAGTTTGGAGAGGAGACGGCTGAGGGGGGATATGATTGAAGTCTATAAAATTATGCATGGGGTAGAAAATGTTGACAGAGAGACATTTTTCTCTCTTTCTCACAATACTAGAACCAGGGGGCATCCATTGAAAATGCTGGGGGGAAGAATTAGGACTAATAAAAGGAAACACTTCTTCACGCAATGTGTGGTTGGTGTTTGGAATATGCTGCCACATGAGGGGGTGATGGCCACTAACCTGGATAGCTTTAAAAGGGGCTTGGACAGATTTATGGAGGAGAAGTCGATCTATGGCTACCAATCTTGATCCTTCTTGATCTCAGATTGCAAATGCCTTAGCAGACCAGGTGCTGGGGAGCAGTAGCAGCAGAAGGCCATTGCTTTCACATCCTGCACATGAGCTCCCAAAGGCACCTGGTGGGCCACTGCGAGTAGCAGAGTGCTGGACTAGATCAGTGATGGCAAACCTTTTCGAGACCGAGTGCCCAAACTGCAACCCAAAGCCCACTTATTTATCACAAAGTGCCAACATGGCAATTTAACCGGAATACTGAGGTTTTAGTATAGAAGAAATGGTTGGCTCCAAGGCACGCGTTACTCGAGAGTAAGCTTGGTGGTAGTCGGTGGTTTTGCTTTGAAGCAACTGTGCAATGCTTCAAACAGGTGAATCATGACCCTAGGAGGGTTTACTCAGAAGCAAGCCCCATTGCCAGCAACCAAGCTTACTCCCAGGTAAAGGTCATGCTTTAGTTCTTCCCATGAAAATCAGTAGGGTTTAACAGTGCTTTACAGGGTTACCTACACCACTTCCCCAAAACTAGGTCTTAGGTTTAATGCTAATAATCTCCCTGAAATAATTACAGTATTATCACATGACGAACTCTGCGCATGCGTGCCCACAGAGCGGGCTCTGAGTGCCACCTCTGGCACCCGTGCCATAGGTTCGCCACCACTGGACTAGATGGACTCTGGTCTGATCCAGCAGGCTAGTTTTTATGTTCTTATGTTCTTAAAGCAATGAGTATACAAGGAGTATAGAATGCTGCATGAGGCTGTAAAACACTAAAGCATCAATCCAACACAGAACTGCAAAAAAGAAAAGAAAAATCGTGTAATGGTGACCAGGAATCATTTTGAGGAGGCGAGTACATCCAAAAGGAGGGGGAGAAATGAAAATGTTTTACAATTGTTTTAGGAGATTTGTGCAGAAAGGGCTGAACCAGATAGAGCAGGAACCTTTTTTTGTTTGTTTGTTTTGATCTGAATCGTTTCGTTTTGATCTGAGCCAGTTTGGTGTAGAGGTTAAGAGCAGCGGATTCCAATATGGAGAACCACGTTTCATTCCCCACTCCTCCACACAAGTGGCGGATTCTTATTTGGTGAACAGGGTTTGTTTTCCCGCTCCTACACATGACACCTGCTGGGTGACCTTGGGCTAGTCACAGTTCTCTCAGAACTCGCTCAGCCCCACCTACCTCATAAGGTATCTGTGGCAGGGAGAGGAAGGACAAGAGTTTGTAAGAAGAAGAAGAGTTTGGATTTATATCCCACCTTTCTCTCCTGCAGGAGACTCAAAGGGGCTTGCAATCTCCTTGCCCTTCCCCCCTCACAACAAACACCCTGTGAGGTAGGTGGGGCTGAGAGAGCTCCGAGGAGCTGTGACTAGCCCAAGGTCACCCAGCTGGCGTGTGTGGGAGTGCACAGGCTAATCAGAATTCCCCAGATAAGCCTCCACAACTCAAGCGGCAGAGCTGGGAATCAAACCCGGTTCCTCCAGATCAGAGTGCACCTGCTCTTAGCCACTGCTCTTAGCCACTACGCCACTGCTGCGCCTATGTGCCACAAACACGCGTGGCACATAGGCGCTGGCTCAAGCAATTTATATTGCCTGTTAGTTACTTGTAAAGTATGCCAAATTGTTGGCTATTAGACTTATCAAACTATTGTATCTCCATAACACATCTATATCTCCACTTTAAATTCAATTCATGCAACAATTTATTCCAAAACAACCTTCTCTCGAGTCCATAATCATGTGCTTGTTAAACCAACAATGTCTATAATCTTGTAAATATTATTGCGTCAATGTCACCCGTTGTGACTGTAATACAAGTTCATAACAATTAATGAAAATCCTGAATTGGTGGCTTGAATTACTTAGAAATACCGTCCCAATTCAAGGGCAGTCAAATTTCTCATCATTTTCAGTTGTATATGTAGCCTTGCTCCCCAACTCTCACGGCTTGCTTATTAAAAGGGAACTAATGTTCCAGCTTTGATTAAGCTTCGAAACTCCAAGCTAAATTCCTTGCCTAGAAGAGCTTTCCACCACCTGCTCCTCCTCCTCAATCTGCCCTCCAGATGAAGTTGCAAGTCCTTTATAAATAAGCTTGACTTTTCTGTCATGGTTCTCAGAGAGGTATTTGGTTCTGGCTGTCCACATGGCTGGTACCTCTAGCAATTCTTCTTAGGAGTGAGCTTCCAGATGTACCAAACTGAAAACAAAAGAGATTTTTAAAGCTTTTTTTTTTCAGCTGAAAAAAAGAGGAAGCATTTTAATGGTGCCGAAAAGCAGAAAAAAAAAGTCATTTTTTTCAGATTTTTTTCTTGGCCTTTTCTTGGCCAAGAAAGGAGCAGCAGTGGCGTAGGAGGTTAAGAGCTCATGTATCTAATCTGGAGGAACCCGGTTTGATTCCCAGCTCTGCCGCCTGAGCTGTGGAGGCTTCTCTGGGGAATTCAGATTAGCCTGTACACTCCCACACACGCCAGCTGGGTGACCTTGGGCTAGTCACAGCTTCTGGGAGCTCTCTCAGCCCCACCCACCTCACAGGGTGTTTGTTGTGAGGGGGGAAGGGCAAGGAGATTGTCAGCCCCTTTGAGTCTCCTGCAGGAGAGAAAGGGCGGATATAAATCCAAACTCTTCTTCTTCTTCTTTTTAATGGAGCCCAAAGCAGAAAAAAGTCCATTTTTTCAGATTTTTTCCTTGGCCTTTTCAGGTTTGTTATCTGTGTGGAACTCGGGGGGGGGGGGGAGGCAGTTTTTTCTGAGGTAGAGCCACCAAATTTGCAGTGTAGTTGCAGATGACTCCCCTTACAGGAACTTCCAAGTTTAGTGAAGATTGGATCAGGGCTCCAATTTTATGGGCTCCCAAAGAGGGTACCTTTTAGCTTTAAAAAGGTCTTGGGCAGATTTATGGAGGAGAAGTCGATCTATGGCTACCAATCTTGATCCTCCTTGATCTGAGATTGCAAAGGCCTTAACAGTCCAGGTGCTTGGGAGCAACAGCCGCAGAAGGCCATTGCTTTCACATCCTGCCTGTGAGCTCCCAAAGGCATCTGGTGGGCCACTGCGTGTAGCAGAGTGCTGGACTAGATGGACTCTGGTCTGATCCAGCAGGCTAGTTCTTATGTTCTTACATCCATTGTCCTTTGGAGGAAAATTCAGGAGCATATTAAATTGGACCCCCAGTTTTCAGCAAACTTATGGATTCTATTGAGAGGCACCAGTAGCAATGCTAAGAGTGAGGTGCCCCCATCTTAAAAATCCCATTCCCAGAGCCTGGCAAAAATTTCCCATTAACTAACTTACAAGCCATTCTCTTTACCTTTTAAAGAAACAGGTCCACGTTACCCTATGGAGAATCATTCTGAGGCTCTGGGGGTTGTTTTTCAAGTTAAAGGCACCAAATTTTCAGCAGATCTGCTAGTGTCTTTCCTTCAGTGGCATAGCACTAATGGGGATATGGGGATCCGGGTCCCCCACCATGTGACAAAATGGCGTGCACCCGAGCTGCATACAGCTGAGTGCCACTAAGCGCTGCCTCCCCCCGCCTCCCTGCAGAATATATATTTTCTAACACATTGGATCTTAGAATTACAACATTAATATCATTCAGAGAGAACATTAGAATTTTAAAATTTGTTACCCTCTAACCCCGTGGTGGCGAACCTTTGGCACTCCAGACGTTATGGACTACAATTCCCATCAGCCCCTTCCAGCATGGCCAATTGGGCACGATGGCAGAGGCTGATGGGAATTGTAGTCCATAACATCTGGAGTGCCAAAGGTTCGCCACCACTGCTCTAACCTTTAGTTCCAAAAGAGCAATAAGTATACAGTAAGGTTACCTATATCTTGCCTGCTGAATTTATTGAAAGAGAGAGAATATTGGGAATTAAATAGTTGCTATATAGCTATATATATGCTGAAACATGTTAATCCCGGAGTGTGAAATTCAGTTAATATGTGTAATAGCTAAAATATATAAAATAGCAGTTGCCTTGCACGTAATGTGTAATACTGTTTATAACAAATGTGTGAAAGAAAGATCAAAACCAGGGAGTGATTCAGTTCTTGTTTGAAAATATCCATCCTGAATACCATGTAACAGTAGTAATTATGAAACCATTTCACCATTTTAAAAAACTGTTAATTTGTGTGTGGGGGGGTGGGCAGGGAGGGTAGGGTTGATGTCATTTTTCATCATCATTAACCTTTAATAGGCATACATTGCAAAATTAACATGAAACCAAACTACATCAAACACAAAATACAAGCATGGTTTAAGGAAAATACAAAAGGAATTATTCACATAAATTATCAACTGGTTCCTAGGACCTCATATTTAAAATCCTTCAAATTAGAAGTAAAGATAAATGTATCAATTAAAACATTGACACCAGAAGATATAACATTGACCCACAGAGAGAAAATACTTCTAACAATTTACTTTTAAAAAGGTGGGTTAGTAAGTTATTATATTTTTGATTTTTTAAAAAATATTATTGCTTCTTGGCCTTTTTGGATTAGATCAAAGGTAGTCATTTTTGAAGGTATATGTCGAAAGGAACTTTGACTCTTGAAAACTCCTGTTCTGAAAATCTTGTTAGTCTCGAAGGGGCTGCTAAACTTTTGAAAGGCTTTATCATTTTTCAGTTTTAAAACAAGGGAAAATGTGAATTAGTGTTTAACAAATAAGAAAGAAATGTGTGCTGTGTGGTTTCCGGGCTGTATGGCCGTGTTCTAGCAGCATTCTCTCCTGGCGTTTCGCCTGCATCTGTGGCTGGCATCTTCAGAGGATCTGATGTTGGGAAAGCAAGTGGAGTATATATACCTGTTGGAGTGTCCAGGGTGGGTGAAGAAACATTGTCTGTGAGTAACAAAGAAGGCAACCAGGTCAATAGTTGAAGGCATCTGAATAGAAGTATGAGTAACAATGAAGTCTATAGCATGGGAGTAACAAAGGAGATAGCAAGGTCACTGGTGGGAGCATCTGAATAGAAGTATCCTGGCCTTTGTCTATGGTCATCCTGTGTTTGTGTGGAGCTGGTTAGACACTGTCTTGACTCTAGTATTTTCCAACAATGGCAGCCAAGTTCTGTTCATTTTCATAGTTTCTTCCTTCCTGTTAAAATTGTCTATGTGCTTATGGATTTCAATGGCTTCTCTGTGTAGTCTGACATAGTGGCTTTCAGAGTGGTCCAGAATTTCTGTTTTTTCAAATAATATTCTATGTCCAGGTTGGTTTATCATGTGTTCATGTGTTCTGCATGTGTTCTGTATTGCCTTCGACAATACAAGGAAGAAATGCATTGTCTTTATATAAGCATGCATTTAAATGTTTAAAACATTGAAAAAAATTGGAAAAAACCTCAGGTTTACAAAAAAACCAGCACTTCTGTCATATATTGCTGTGAATAAATTTTCTATTGAACCACAAGATGGACAGATATGTATTTTTAATTTTCATGCCTGGCTGAAAACATTTTCATCCCAACTCTTTTCTTCGCAAGCTTATAATTAGATGACCGCACATTCCAGCTTCATCTAAACATTTTTATCCATCTGTATCAAAAAACACTGCTTAGGAGTCTATTATCAACACCACTGGTGAATCTTCCTTTGATGTTCAAACGAGAATCTCAGGACTATTGTCCGTGGAGGAGAAACTCGTTTTTCAATTACAAGAGAAAGGGATCTAGCCTTGCAAATATTTTGTCTGGGATCACAACATTTCTTCTTTTGTGTTTCTGGAGATTCACTTCTCTCCCTTAACCCACAGCTGGTTCACATCAGCAGAAAACAATTTTTCCCCTCCCCTCCCCCTCCAATATAGCTACCACGGTTTGGTCTTATTGGAGCCTTTGTGTTGCTGGACAGAGCCCAGTGTACTTTGTCTGTGTTTACAGGACAGTAAATGACTGTTTGGTTTGCAAAGTCACGATTTTAGAGGACAAATCATAGTGGGGAGTGAGTCTGCAACCATTCCATTTGGAAAGACACATTATGCGCTGGGCTGCAGAAAAGCAATAAATAAATGGCTTGATTAAAGTTCCTTTCCTGAACATGCAGGGAGCTAAGTGACCCTTAGTTGCCATAGAGAACAGCTGTTCTCTTAAGAAGTGAGACGGTTCCCCTTGTGCAAGTTGATTCGACGAAGGGAACCAGTTCCAAAAAGAGACGTGTACTCTTCTAGTCAGGATTTTCAGATGTCTCCCTTCAAAGCTGCAGTTCACAATTGTGCTTTCTTATTGTTGTTGTTGGGGTTCCCCCCCCCCCCCTTTACCCTCAGGCATCTGCAAAAACTTGTCTTTGATGAGCCGTTTGGAATTCCTTATTGGTTTTGTATTGAATTTCTTATCAAGGTTTTTGCATTGTTTCTCAACTATCTCTTTTAAGGATTGCTATTGTTGAGTAGAGGTGGGATTCTCGGCAAGTGTAGTAAAGTTTTGGAAACTGTGACAGAATAAAACTAGATTAATGATCAGTTGGCCTAGGCTGGCAGACCTTGTCAGATTTCAGAAGTTGATTCCAGAAGTGAGCTCCCAAAGGCACCTGGTGGGCCACTGCGAGTAGCAGAGAGCTGGACTAGATGGACTCTGGTCTGATCCAGCTGGCTTGTTCTTATGTTCTTATGTTCTTGAGCAGGGTGGTCCAGGTTCATAATTGGATGGGAGATCCCCAAGGAAGCTCAAGGTTGCTATGCAGAGGCAGTCAATGGCAAAACACTGTTACCCAAAATAGTGGGAGTCTGTTCCTTTTAAGGTAAAGGTAAAGTTTCCCCTTCAGTCATGTTCAAACCTGGGGTACCACTGCAAGCAGTGATTTCATAGGCAAGCCGCTTTTGTGGGGTAGTTTGCCATTGCTTTCCCCAGCTATTCTTTACCCCCTAGCTATGAGCTAGGTACTCATTTACCAACCAAGAAATGGATGGATGGCTGAGTTGACCATGAGCCAGCTGCCAGGATATCTGACCCACAGGGGGCTCAAACTCCTGACCATGTGAGTGGCAGTGCAAGCACTTAACCACTATGCCACATGGCTCCTATCTCCTTTTAAGGTGGGGGGAAGTAGCAAGAGCAGACTCTTTGACTTAGCAAAAGGTCAGGCAAGCTCGAGATCTATGTTGCCTATTTATACCAAGGTCAGCTTTTGTAAGAAATTCACAGGAGAGCAAAATAAAGTTTAACAATAGTAGGGGTACACAAGCACACAATAATCAAAACATCACAGTCCTAGGATATAAGCAGTGTTGAGTGGATAGGTTTGGAACAGATGAGCAGAATTGGGGAGTAAGATTTATAGTCATGCAATATTGGAGCAGAATCGTCCAGTGAACAGAGCTGACTGACCCTCGCTTAGTTCTGATAGAAAAAAGAACAACACATTGTAGAACAATAGCAACAGATGGAGAGCAATCCAGAGATAGTGAACACCAGTTACTGGGAGAGGGGGCTATTTATAGGGAAAAGGGACCCTTGGGGTTATGCAGAGTGGCTCTTAATCTCCCAGGACTAAGGGGAATCATGCCTTTCCGGGGAAAGACAAGAGACAGACATCAGCCTTTGAGTCTTTCACCTAATGGTTGGGGCATTAGCTTGATGGGCCAAGCTTGGGAGTACCTGCAGGTGTGAGGAAACTGATGAAATTACAATTTCTGTAATGAACAATGTAAATGAAGTGATCATTGAGGAGAGATTAGTCAGAAGAAGAAGTTTCGAGGTTAATACAATGTTCTCAGGAACACTCGAGGCAAACACATGGACAAGTCCTTTGTTTTTGCAAGGTGAATACTCCAGGGCTGGAGAAAGGGTATAAGGCAAATATTTTGCAAGGGCAAGGGCAAGTCCAGACAGGAGAATGAGCTCCCCCATTTTGGCAGTGCACTGCTAGGCACCACAAGGGCTGGCAGGATGGCTAGAGACAGCGTTCTTAAAACAGACCCCCACCCCCACGCACCATGGGTTGGTCTGGTAACACCACCTCTGGTCATCTCTTATCTGAGAAGCTTTATGGGGTGGCTATAAATTGGCTGTAACTTGACTGTATTTTACATACCAGTCTAACACTACCGTTGTATCCATTTACTCGTCCTGTCTTTGGATGCCAGTACCCCAAAACCTGGTGTTCTTGAAAAGCGGCATCTTAGTTGCTAAAGAGATCATGGTGGGAAATCTTGCTTGCAGAATCCATTTGCAAAGGTTTTATTCACATGAAAAAGAAGGTTCGGTTTTAAGGCCATGCTGAATAAACATGACGAAACATGCCCTGTTCACTCCCAAACATTTGCATTCAAACAAAGGTTAGTCCCTCTAAATTAAGCACCATAGGAGGTATATTGGTGGTTTTTATCCCCACCCACACACACATGATTACTGCTTCAATGCTTTTTCCACCCATTGTTCTTCCCCTTCTTGATTGACACTAGCCCATCAAGGAAGGCAGAAGTGTGATAACACTGTTGGTAAGCAAAATGAATTATAGAAAGGGCAGTCCTTTGTGGACTGGTCGTGCGGCTGGCTCTAGCCAATCAGGAACATCTTGTCTCTCCTTCATTGCAAGCAAAGCAAAATGTGACCACAATGACTTGTAAGTCAAGTGACTGACCTGTTCACCAGTCCATCAGCCTCTGTGAACAGAAAACGAACAGCTTGGCTGCTGAGCAGTACGGGGGGCAGTCGAGTTTTGTTCCTTTGCAGTGGGGGAGTCACATTTCCGTGCTGCTCAGTAGATGAGAGTTGTTCTGCTTTGGAACGTGGATGGTCAGGTCATTAAATTATGTGAGGAGGATCTATGCCTCCTATAAGGCTGGGCAAAAATGCACATGCGCCAATAAAAATGCTAACACATACTTCAGTAAAGAGCAAACAGTAAAAAAAATCCACAGTGTTTATAGTTGCTGGCCATTTTGCTCACTATTTCCTTATCGTTGGTTGTCAGGTGGCCTGCAGTGACAAGAAATCTCAAGGGGGGGGATTTCCTCTATTAAAAGCTGGGGCGGAGCGAGAGGGAACTGTGCCTGGGGCACACGTGCACCCTGTGCCCCTGCCGTGGTGCCACCCACCCCTACCTCACCCTCCACGCCCCCTCCATGGCGCCACCCAGGGCATCGCACCCCCTGTCCTGTTGGCGCTACACCACTGATTTAAAGATACCCTTCCCAGTAATTGGTTCCATTGATGAACTGCTCCCATCATTTGAAAGTTTATCCGGATGTGCAACGAAAATCCAGCCTCCTGTAACTTTGAGGACACTGGTTTGGATCAAGACCAAATTTTCCTTCAGCTGAACAAAGTCTTCTTTTCTCTTCTTTCCCTCTGCAGCCCAGTGATTTCCATGCGTACAAGTGGGGATTCCTAGCAGAAAGGGGGAATTGTGGAAATTGTTAACTTTATCTGGATCTAAGCCTTGAGGCCTAATCTAGAGAAGTGGAAAACCTTTTCCATGGAACTGCCACTAATTTCTTGAATGCTGTGCGTGGGTCAAGTGCCATCAAGTCACAGCCAGCTTTTGATGACTTTTGGAGGTGTTTTTGAGGCAGGAAATGTTCAAAGGGGGAGTTGCCATTTCCTTCCGCTGTATCCGCTGGAACACTGGCCAACCCTAAAAAGCTAGAAACGTTCCTAGATGTATTTTCAATCTAAATTCTTTCTATCCCCCTGATCTATCTCATCGGCATCCTTCCATCAGCCCAAACTCTTCAAAGCAAAGCTGATGTTTCACAGATCCAATGATCCTTTCTCTTCAGTCTCATTTTGTGTGGTGCATAACGCCCGTCAGCTTATTTGCCTCCAGAGCTCCTGAATAAGCAGGAAGGGAGGGGGTCAGTGGCAGAGAATCTCCTGGGCATGTGAAAAGTCTCAGGTTCACTTTCTGGCTTCTCCAGTTAAAAAGAGTAGGTAGGCCTCTCCTAAACACTGCCCCCAGCCTCTGTGCAGGCTGAGCCCCACCCCCACCCAATCCTCCCACCCCTGACTCCATGCAGGCCAGCAGGGCCTGGGGAGGGCCTAGGGCCATGGTGGCGAACCTTTGGCACTCCAGATGTTATGGACTACAATTCCCATCAGCCAATTGGCCATTCTGGCAGGGGCTGATGGGAATTGTAGTCCATAACATCTGGAGTGCCAAAGGTTCGCCACCACTGGCCTAGGGAGACCTGCACAGAGGCTGGGGGCTGGGCTCAGCGATGATAAGTTGACCAGTGGTGCCCGCCTTTGAGCCCCAACTTCCCTACAGGGTGCCCAGCATCCCCCACGTGACCAAAAGGCATGGGCCTGGGGACTTGGGTGATCCCATGTCTCTGTAGGCCATACGTGTCAAACTCGCAGCCCTCCAGATGTTATGGACTACAGTTCCCATGATATATTGGGACTGTGAGAAAGTTAGATTGTTGTTGCTGGACAGGAAATAAAAGACTAGAAAAGCCCTAATGACATTCAGAACAGACTTTTTAAAGCAACCTTATTAATTCTATTTCCTTAACAATTGTAAAGTTTTCTGCCTAACGCTAGTGGTATCCAAAGAAGAGATGGTAAAGCTCTTCCAAGACTTCTTAACTTAGTATCTACTAAGGGGCTCAAAGATGATGCAGTGGTGTAGTGCCAAGGGGGAAGGGGGGCATTATGCAACGAGCATGTGCCGGTGCAGGGGGGTGGCGGGGGCGTGGCGGGGACGCAAGGCTCACACATGCCCCGGGCACAGTTTTCCCTCTCTACGGCTCTGAGATGATGCATGAGAGTCCTGCTATGTCCTCTGTAGTAAAAATGGCAAAGATTCCTGATCTAACAAAAATAATCTACATTTAACTATGGCAGTCCACCTGGAGTGGCCTAGAACAACAAGTTGAAGTTAGAAAGCAAGTTGAAGTTAGAAACACATTTTGGGGGCTGTAATAGGGCATGAAGAAAGCAAGCCTGGGCGGATTCCACTTTAGCCTAAATTGTGGATACCCATAAGGGAGCTCCTTTAGAGCAGAAGTGACAAGTTCTTAGCACAATATGCTGCAGGAGCCACAGGAATATACTGGCTGCCAATTTGATGAACAAACTTTAACATTGAAATGCAGACCATTTATTAGATGGCATGAAATGATAGCCCAAATAACAACAACAAAAAAGAATGCACCTTCTTGGTGAGGTATCCATTTGGAATCTGAGCAGACTTAGAACATTTACGAGGGCCAGACTTCTGAAATACCAATATCTTAGGTTTAAAATGATTGGTTACAAGATGGTTTTATGAGAGATTGCCATAGCGCCAAGTGCGCCCTCTAGTCTCATTCTGGTGCAGTTTGTACTTGAAGTGCCCAACCATAATAAACATATAAAAAGAAGTCCAGGAATGTGTGTTGCTCCCCTTTTTTCCAAGTTAAAACAAACCCCCCCCCTGATTTACTGATACTTCTATTGGTGCTCATGCCTATTCATGAGTAGCTAGTATTTGAAACATTTCTTGAATCAGTGACCCAGCCAGACCCCATTTCTGTCATAGGAGGCAATTTTGTTGCTATCCCTCCATTATGCTTGCTGCCTCGTGTTGTTTTTGCTCTTTGTTTCTGAGGAGGCCCACTCCTGTTCCACTATCCTGCCGATGGAAGACAGATTAGGTAGGACATGATATGAAAATCCCCTCTCTGAGACCCTGGAGAACTACTGCCAGTCAGGGTAGACAATTCTGATCTTTGTAAGATCAAAGGTCTGATTCAGTAGGAAGCGGCTTTATGTGTTTTTAATATCCTTCTCTTTATTTATTTAGAATATCTATTGCACTTTGCCCTTCTGATGGGTTCCGGGCAGCTAATGACGAAAATTTAAACATTAAAACCACATGCATAACATGTTGATTCAGTAAACCAAGCCGCCTAAGACTACAATTGAACAACACCAGAAACCTGGAGATTAAAGGTTAGTCCATTAAAATTACCCAGCTGCTTTCATACATGCAAGGAACATGATAATGACATCGGTGTATTGTTTCTTCTGAAGATGGGCAAATAGCGTTGGAAGGCAGATAGCTGGGAGTAGGGAAGGGGTTAATTCAGGAGTAGGGAACTTGCAGCTCGAGAGCCACATGTGGCTCTTCTGCCCTTGTACTGTGGCTCCACGAGCTGAGCTGCCGGCCCCATCCTTGCCCGCCCTGCAGGCAGCAGGGCGGGCGCACCAACTGCCTGCGGTCGGATGGGCCGCACCGCAGGCTTCCCCTCTCGCCCGCCCTGTTGGAGCAGGGTGGGCGCTTTCCCGGCAGCCGGCGAGGCCGAGCCACTGGCTTCATCCTTGGATTCTCATCCATGCGCTTCTCAGAATGAGCGGAATAAAAGTAAAAAAAACCCCTATACCTATATCTACATCTATATCTATCTATCTATCTATCTATCTATCTATCTATCTATCTATCTATCTATCTATCTATCTATCTATCTATCTATCTATCTATCTATCTATCTATCTAGAGAGAGAGAGAGAGAGAGAGAGAGAGAGAGAGAGAGAGAGATAGATAGATAGATAGATAGATAGATAGATAGATAGATAGATAGATAGATAGATAGATAGATAGATAGATAGATAGATAGATAGATAGATAGATAGATAGATAGATAGATAGATAGATAGATAGATAGATAGATAGATAGATAGTGGCATCTTTATTTTAAATGTCAAAAATTATTTGCGGCTCCAAGTGTTTTCTTTTCTTGTGGAAAACGGGTCCAAATGGCTCTTTGAGTGTTAAAGGTTCCCTACCTCTGGGTTAATTGATTCCTCTGCTCACTGCCTTCTACACCAGTGGTTCTCAACCTGGGGGTCGTGACGCCTTTGGGGGTCGAACGACCCTTTCACAGGGGTTGCCTAAGATTCTCTGCATCAGTGTTCTCCATCTGTAAAATGGATAAACGTTAGGGTTGGGGGTCCCCACAACATGAGGAACTGTATTAAATTGTCGCGGCATTAGGAAGGTTGAGAACCACTGTTCTACACAGTGATAGTCAGACAAGCACATCCTGCCTACTTTATGCCATTAAGACTAAAGAGTACATCCTAAGAATGTAAGGCACATTTTATTCTTACTCAGTTTGTGGGCCTGACCTATAACTAGAGTAATCATATTTATCAAGAGGTGAAACATGCCAAACTAGATCAAGCCAATGGAATCACATGTGTTGACTGCTCAAACAAAAGGGGGAGGTTGCTAGTATCGAACATGAGTTAATTTCCAGCACTGAGCCATTTCCTTCCATTTAATTTGAAAAAGAGAAGTAGGAGGAGGAGTTTGGATTTATACCCCGCCTTTATCTCCTGAAAGGGGACTCAAGGGGACTCCTGAAAGGGGACTCCTTTCCCTTCCTCTCTCCACAACAGACACCTTGTAAGGTAGGTGGGGCTGAGAGAGTTCTGAAGAACTGAGTAGCCCAAGATCACCCAGCAGGAATGTAGGAGTGCGGAAACATATCTGGTTCACCAGATAAGCCTCAGCCACTAGGAGTGGGGAATCAAACTCAGCATCTTTTATATTTGGTCTTGCCCGGATACCTCTACATTGTGGAATGCCCTCTCCATCTAGCATGTGGGGATTTGCCTTGGAAACTCTTGGTGTGCAGAAGTGCAGAAGTGAAATCGAACAGTGTGATCCTAAACCCAGCAACTCCATACTAAACTAGGATTGCCAACATCCAAGTGGATACAGCCCTATTCTGTACACAGCCCTTGCCCCATTTCAAAGATGTTTTCAATCCCATCGTTTACCCCAATGTTTGCCGGCACTTCACGCCTCAAAATGTTGGGATTGATGGTCTGTAAAAACGGGGTGGGGAAATGCACAACATGGGGAATATTAAGGGGTGAGGAAATGCACAACATGGGGAATATTAAGAGGAGAGAGGGAGAGATGTGGGGTTGGGGACTAAAAAAAACATGGCAGAGCTTGCACCAAATGGGAGGTTTGACAGGAAAGAAAGAACATTTCAGTATGATCACACTGTGAGGGAAGCCAGCTTGGAACCATTTCAGCGAGAAACATCTCTGTAAAAGTGTTTTCAAAAACAGAGGAGAAAAGAGTATTGTGAAACGTTTTCACAACCAAATTGGGGGAGCAAGAGAGAAGCATTGTGGAACTCCACGGAGGAAATATTTCATGTGCTGCTGGGAAACCACGTAAACAGCTTGCGTGGAAAAGGCCATACAGTGGTCCATTTTCCTGGTTAATGACCACTGATAACTGGCTCCCTGTGTAATCATTTTGTTTACGTTAACTCACTATTTGTTTAAAATTATGATTTAACAGTAAGCATTGTGGCAATCGTACAACACACACACACACACACACACACACACACACACACACACACACACACACACACACACAGGGGCAAATAAGATATTAATAAGAACCTGCCCATCTTCAAATACCACCAGTTAACATGCAAACGGTTGTCATCCCACAATAGGTTGATTACTATCTAAGGCTCATTCTGCACATGCAGAATAATGCATTTTCAAACTGCTTTCAGTGCTCTTTGAAACTGTGTGGAATGGCAAAATCCACTTGCAAACAGTTGTGAAAGTGGTTTGAAAATGCATTATTTTGCCTGTACGGAAGGGGCCTAAGTCAGGGGTCTGCAACCTGCGGCTCTCCAGATGTTCATGGACTACAAATCCCAATTGGCCATGCTGGCAGGGGCTGATGGGAATTGTAGTCTATGAACATCTGGAGAGCTGCAGGTTGCAGACCCCTGATCTAAGTGATCTTCCAAATGCAAGGACTTTTTAAAGGAAGCTGGGGAAATTCTTTTAGATGTAGGTAATGGAAGGAGCAAATTGGTGACAACCTAAAGGGAGTGACAGCCAGAATTTTGGATGATGGGCGACCCCTGGATTCCTTTGCTTGACAAAGAGGTTTGAGCAAACATTTTATATTGATGGGATCCTGATGTAACTTAGCCGGGCACGACTGATGGCATGAATTCCTACAGATCAAAAAGAACAGAGCTTTGTATGTACAAAAGCACTCCAGTCGGGGAGAGTTTTGACAGACACCTTAGCAGGAGGCACCTGGTGTGAAAGAGCAGAGCTGAGAAATGAAAGATGAGGCTATTCTAACATGAAGGTCTCGAGGAAGATCAGACGGGCTTTTGAAGATTAATGGGCTATGCTGCTCGTGACATCCTTCCCAATACCAGGCATACCCCAATGGGATCATCTGGATTCCAAATAGGAGGGATTGTGAAGACAGTATGCCACCTGATCTCTGGAAGAATCAATGGCCCGTTCCCACACAGGTCGCTTGCAACATTTTAAAGATGATAATAAATGTTTCTTCCACGGAGTCCCGCACTAGTTTTCCTGTTTGGTTCCAGAAATGTTTCCAAGCCGCTTTTTCTCCATTGTTTCTGAAAATGCTTTTACAGTGATGTTTCTCGCCAGTAATTTCTGAGTAGCTTCCTTTACAGTGTTTCCTGCTGAAACATACTTTCTCTTCTGGCAAAACATGATGTTTTCCACGTCCCTCGAGTGGTGACCAAATCTCCCCTTCGGCACTTGCTTCCCCATTTTGTGGTCCCCAATTTCATTTCTTTCACCTTCTCAGTTTTTCCTGTTTTCAATGTGTTCCCTCTCTTCTTAAATCACCCCCCCTCCCATTTTTATGGACCATCAAATCCGTGAAGCTATGTACCTTTGCTCCAATACACGTATGGAAAAAGTTCTTTAAAATTACAGAGGCCAGAAAATAGCATCTCGAGGATGGGAGTGAGGACAAACATCAAAGTAAATGATGGGATCGAAAACCCCTTCAAAATGAAGTAAATGCTGTGTGCGGAAGAGGTCAAGGTATGACACAGAAGAGCTATCAGTTAGGAAGCCTTTTTGTGGTTCCCTTCATCCAGATTTCTTCTCCAGAATTTATAGTTCCGAATTTCTGCAATGAAATGGTATTCTCAGTGGTGGGATCCAAAAATTTTAGTAACAGGTTCCCATGGTGGTGGGATTCAAACTGTGGCATAGCGCCAATGGGGCTGGGTGGGGCACGACAGGGGCGTGGCTGGGCATTCTGGGGGCGGGGCATTCCTGGGCGGGGCTGTGGCAAGGACGCAGCAGCCGCTCGCATGAGTCCTTAGTGAGGAAGCGAGGAAACTGCCGCGAAGCGCGCAGGCTGCCACGCATGCTGGTGCACCTCCTGCTAGACTGCTTCAAGTTCTGCGCGCTACTGCTGAGAGGAGGGGCATAACTAAGGCAAAAATCACGTGGCAAAATCACCCATTAGTAACCCCCTCTCGGCACACACAAATAATTAGTAACCTACTCTCGGGAACCTGTGAGAACCTGCTGGATCCCACCTCTGGGTATTCTCCATTCTGCTGAGTCTTAGCTTAGTTCCACGTTCTATATAACGGAACCACCTGCATGTGCAGTTTGCTGTTTTGCGTAATCTCCTGCTTGTGTATGAGCCTGTGGCTACCATCTCAAAGTGTGATGTGTGCCATCCCCATTATCTGCAATAACCACATGACCACATGAGATGTGGTGAAGTTTGTCCATTATGGGAACCCCTCTCCATAGAAGTGCAGCTGCAGCCAGTTAAGGGGTAATTTACTTACCCAGCTGTTCTGTTGGTTTTGAAAATATTATTTTAATGGCTGGCTATTTTATGCTGGCGTTCTCTCACCGTCTTCCCCAAGTTCTGGCTGTTTTGGGTTTTCCAGGCTGTGTGGCGGTGGCCTGGTAGATCTTGTTCCTAGCGTTTCGCCTGCATCTGTGGCTGGTATCTTCAGAGGAGCATCACAGAGGGAAGTCTGTTACACACAGTGTGTAACAGATTTCCCTCTGGCATGCACCTCTGAAGATGCCAGCCACAGATGCAGGCGAAACGTTAGGAACAAAATCCACCAGACCACGGCCACACAGCCCGGAAAACCCACCACAACCAGTTGAATCCGGCCGTGAAAGCCTTCGACAATACATTCCCGGAGTTCCTTTGAAAGAGAGCGTGATATAGAAAATGATTCAAATTAAATCAGTGCCTTCCGTTAACTTGCATGTTTCCTCCCATTCCTACGTCAGCAGGGCCCACAGGTCATTGAGAAAGCAAACAAGTAGTGAATGTGAGTTTATTTGGTGTTTTTACATCAAAGCTCTGTGAAGGTATCAGTAAAACCTTGTGCAGAATGAATAATAATGAATATTTCACTTTTTAAAAATTGAACCTGAAATGCAGGAAACAGATCTTACATACAGAGCCGATGAACGTCTTTTCTGCTCTGTTTCTGCCACTGCTGTCCAAGCCCAAAAGGGGGAGAACCTTCCATACTGGGCTGCTTAACCTGGCATAGAAGATCATAGCCTCTTTCCCCGCACTGGGCGGGGGCGGGAGGAATCTTCCGTGGCAGGCTGCTTAGCCTCGCATGAAGGATCCCAGCCTCTCTGTGGGAAATCTTTGATGTGACTATTATATCACTCTTATTATATATGCAAAGTTTGCGCAAATAATGAGACACAGGTAGTTGCTTACTGTTACAAGACTTTACTAGACTATCAAAGATAGGGGAGGGTAAACTTGGATTCAAAACAAGAAAATATCTTTCTAGCTGGCTAGCTTCATTACCGTGTCTCTCTGAAAATAAGAAGAGAAGAAGAGTTGGGATTTATATCCCCCCTTTCCTGTAGGAGACTCAAAGGGGCTTACAATCTCCTTCCCCTTCCCCCCTCACAACAAACTGTGAGGTAGGTGGGGCTGAGAGAGCTCCGTAGAGCTGTGACTAACCCAAGGTCACCCAGCTGGCATGTGTGGGAGTGTACAGGCTAATCTGAATTCCCCAGATAAGCCTCCACAGCTCAAGCAGCAGAGCTGGGAATCAAACCGGGTTCCTCCAGATTAGATACACGAGCTCTTAACCTCCTACGCCACTGCTGCTCTGACAGTGTCTTATATTAATTTTTGCTCCCAAAGATGTGCTATGTCTTATTTTCAGGGGATGTCTTATTTTTCCTCTCCATAGCTGCATGCTCTGTTCGTCGAGCATGCTTCCAAACAAAAACTTTGCTACGTCTTACTTTCGGGGGATGTTTTATATTTAGCACTTCAGCAAAACCTCGACTATGTCTTATTCTCAGGGGATGTCTTATTTTTGGAGAAACAGGGTATCTAGCTTTCTCTTGGCTATCACATGGCGACTGAACTGTTTGAGAGCATGTGCAGAGAGGGAGCAAAGAAAGAAGGAAACAGGGAGGGAACAAAGAACCTACCGGTATATCCTTCCTGCGGACCAGCATTATCTCATGCCCGGCCTGCTTGACCGATAGGGATCAATTACCTGGTCACTGACTTTTGACCTCACTAACTAATTAGCATGCACAACATTAACTCCTGCATTACAGGATTGTGTGACTGGCACTTGCCAAATCCCCACACTGTCTGTCCATTCAGGGCTGGGGCCACAGAGCTGATGGGGAGATCTTCCATGGCGGGCTACGCAGTTGTGGCCCGGCATAGCAGATCACAGCCTCTGCGTGGTCGTAGTCAGACTGAGACCAGAGAGGTGGGGAGGACATCTTCCATGACAGGCTACTCAGCCTGGCATAGATCGATGCTTCTGTCTCCCCACCTGTGCTGTCCCAGTCGTGACAGCCCAGGTGGGGAGCAGGTGAATCTTCCATGCTGGGCTGCTTAGCCCCAGTGGTGTAGCACCAAGAAGATGGGGGGTTATGTGACACACCAGGCACATACTGGTGCAGGGGTGTGGTGGGGGTGTTCCGGGGCATGGTGGGGGCGTGGCAGGGGCGCAGGGTGCATGCATACCCCAAGTGCAGTTCCCCCTTGCTACGGCTCTGCTTAGCCCAACCTGGAGGATCAAAGCTTCCCTCTCCCTGTCTGCGCTTTTCCAGCCCTAAAGGGGGGGATCTTCCCTGCCCAGCTGCTTAGCCTGGCATAGAAGATCAGTCACTTCTCTTCACCTTTGCAGTCCCCTGCCTCTGCCAAATAGCCTGGGTCCTTTTATTGGTAAAGTAAAAACCTGTAAAACCCCATAAGAGGTTTTTTTTTTGGGGGGGGGGTGATTTAGATTTACCAAATCACCAAGCCTAGTGCTTCACCTAAATCAGGGGTCGGCAACCTTTAGCACCCAAAGAGCCATTTGACCCCGCCTCCCCAACCCCCGCCCCTACCCTCGGCCTCCCCAAGCCCTGCCTTCAGCCAAGCAGGCGAAATAGACAGCGGCAGCGACACCAAACACGGCAAGTTGCACTTGGGACGCAGCGAGCATGCCTCCTTCCTCCCTCCCTCCCTCCGTCCCTCCCTCCTTCCCTCCCTCCCTCTGGCATCCTTTCCTCTCCTTCCCAGGTGCCAGATGAGGGAAGGAGGGGAAAGGACACCGGAGGTAGGTAGGAAGGAAGGAAGGAAGGAAGGAAGGAAGGAAGGAAGGAAGGAAGGAAGGAAGGAAGGAAGGGAGGGAGGGAGGGAGGGAGGGAGGGAGGGAGGGAGGGAGGGAGGGAGGGAGGGAGGGAGGAAGGAAGGAAGGAAGGAAGGAAGGAAGGAAGGAAGGAAGGAAGGAAGGAAGGAAGGAAGGAAGGAAGGAAGGAAGGAAGGAAGGAAGGAAGGAAGGAAGGAAGGAAGGAAGGAAGCGTGCTCACCGCGTCCCAAGTGTAACTTGCTGTTGTTGGTGTCACCACTGCGGAGCCACAGTATGAGGATAAAAGAGTCACATGCGGCTCTGGAGCCGCAGGTTGCTGACCCCTGACCTAAATACTTGGTGAGCTAGCAGGATCTTCATATTATCATACAGAAGACACTTCTACTTAACTGAGCAGTAGAATGGCTTGTACGCAGGTGCACTCTAATCTGGAGGTACCAGGTTTGATTCCCTGCTCTGCAACTTGAGCTGTGGAGGCTTCTCTGGGGAATTCAGATTAGCTTGTGCATTCCAACACACGCCAGCTGGGTGACCTTGGGCTAGTCGCAGCTTCTCGGAGCTCTCTCAGCCCCACCTACCTCCCAGGGTGTTTGTTGTGAGGGGGGAAGGGCAAGGAGATTGTCAGCCCCTTTGAGTCTCCTACAGGAGAGGAAGGGGGGATATAAATCCAAACTCTTCTTCTTCTTCATCTAAGTGGCTCAGACTTTGAAGAAGAGCAGAGACAGAATCACTTGCAAACACATTATCAGCTTTACTTCCTCAGGTTGGTTTATTGCGTTAATATAGCAGGGTAATATGCTTCTCACCTCTCCCTAATACAGGCAAATCATTTGTATGGTTGCAGTGTTAATTAATAGCTGCTATAAATGGGATCGAGGCAAGCTGGAGCGTTCAGTGCCATAATTGTGTCTCCTAGTCACTTCCCACCCAAATGGAAATATTGGGAATTTTGAATGCATATGTTCCTGGCACATGGGATGGGAGCAGAGGTGGGATCCAGCGGGTTCTCACCAGTTCCCGAGAGTGGGTTACGAATTATTTGCGTGTGCCGAGAGGGGCTTACTCATTGGGTCTGCTTTTCCGTTAGAAATTCCATTAGGTCCAAAAATCATACAGTCCTGTTGTTTCCTATGTGGCTGGTGAGCGAAGGTAGAAAACGGGATAATTCTCCCTGTTGGGCTGTTTTAAAAACATGTTTTAGAAATATGGTAAAGTTCCTTGTTTAAGGAAAGTATCCTTCTTTTGATTTTTAGAAACAAAATGAAGTATTTGAAAGCATAAAGTATTTGACAGGTAGTCAATTAGAGGAGAAGTAGTTGTTTCTGTTGGCAGTAAACGATAGGACTTGCTATAATGAGTTTAAATTATGGACAGAAAGATACCAGCTGGAAATTAGAAACTTTTTTTTTACAGTAAGAGTTTTTTACAGTAACAGAGGCTCATTCCGCACACACAGAATAATGCACTTTCAAGCTGCTTTCAGGGCTCTTTGAAGCTGTGCGGAATGGCAAAAACAGTTGTGAAAGCAGCTTGAAAGTGCATTATTTTGCGTGTGCGGAATGAGCCAGAGAAATTATTAATGCCCCGCCCACGGAATGCCTGACCACGCCCCCATCATGCCCCGCCCAGCCCCATTGGCGCTACGCCACTATTTGAATCCCACCACCATGGGAACCTGTTACTAAAATTTTTGGATCCCACCACTGGATGGGAGACTGTGTGGGGGCATGTATATATAGTACATTTAAAACTTATAATATTTATGTTCGCACACCCTGAAGAATGCTTGCATTTCTGATGGGATTTTTCACATTTCAGGAACAAAATAAATAGTAGCGAGTTAAATATTTAGACTGGAGTCCTGCTTTATCAATGCTAACAAGAATAAGACTCAGATCTTGGTTTCGTTTCATTCTTCACCCCCACCCCCTCATTGCAGCAACTCTGCGAGCCAACCCTTCTCCCATCAGCTACGAGGTCCCTCTTCACAGTTCATGATCTGTGTAAGTTCTCAGACATCAATGGAAGAACAGGGCTTCCATAAACAACTCATTTATTTCGTTCATCCCTCCCAAGGTCCTGTCAGCCCACGATTTGGCCTTTTGTGGCTCTTCTAGTTCAGGCTTCAGAAGAGAGAGCCTGTAGACCTGTAGCGTTTGATGGAGTTCTGTAAACCCAGAGGAAAAGAAAAAATATCTCTTGATTGGCACTTCTGCATGTTTCTGTGAGGATTATGCATTGACCAAAAAAACCCCATCCCTTTGATTCCGTGCCAATCAGCATTTCATCCACTGCCTCCCTTCTCCAATGTTGTTATTTTTATCACTTTCCAATTCCACGTGGAATTATCTGAAAAAAAAACCATTTTTTTCAGTTAATTCGTCTTGCCTTTAACTCTTTCCTTTCAACTATTGGCTTCTTTTTCTGGAACCTTCACTTTTCAAGCTGTAGGAACTTCCTTGCTGACATACACATTATTCATGTGTCAGATAAATGCAGTTCAGATCCTCTTCCTGGCTTAGAGGTGATTTTCACTTCTATAATAATCTGCTATTGGGGTAGGTAGCTTATAGTCATCTTGGTTGGGCCTGATTTCCCGATTCCCTCACGGGCCCTGCCTACTCCCTCCCTTTCTTTTTGCCCTTTTGATCGGGCGCCTGCTTTAAACAACTTTTGTTAAACAATTTCTGTTGTTTTAATCTATAATTGTTGAGTAACCGCTGCTTAAGTTTTAATGGGTTAAGTTTTATGTTGTTTTGATTTGCGGTCCTGAAGAACAGCCATATTGTGAGCCGCCTCGAGCCCTTCGGGGATGAGGCAGCCAATAAGCTTAATTAATTAACTAATCAATTAATTAATTAATCAATCGATCAATCGATCGATCGATCGATCGATTGATTGATTAATTAATTAAATACTTTTCTCGAGACCAAATAGAGATGTTTACCCAATTGGGTTGCTTTTCCTTCCATATATGGCATTCTTATGAGCAAAGATGCCATTAAATTTTACAAAATCTTTGTATCCCATTTTTCTCACCAGTGGGGGCCCAGATGTCTTACAACATTGGTATCCCCCCCTCCATTTTATCCCAACAACCACCCTGTCAGTTAGGGTGAGCTGAGAGAGAGAGAGAGAGAGAGAGAGAGAGAGTCACTCTCCTAAGGTCCTGTCCTAACAAGTTTCTGGTGGTGTTACCCTAAGTTCTGAGGTCTGCCCCTTAGAGTGGGGTCAGACCGTGCTTGAGGAGAGGCTGGGTAAAATGGAATCTTTTCCACCAGAGCTT
Organism: Sphaerodactylus townsendi; assembly: GCF_021028975.2. NCBI lineage: Eukaryota > Metazoa > Chordata > Lepidosauria > Squamata > Sphaerodactylidae > Sphaerodactylus > Sphaerodactylus townsendi. Next base: position 6,884,668 of record NC_059437.1, read on the forward strand.
ATGGAGGTGATTTCCGCAATAAATTCACAGGAATCTGGAGTACAAGTTAACAGTTTTATTAGAAAAAGGTAAAATAATAAATGTACAAGCATACAATCATAGAAGCATACAGAGAACTCACACAGTCCTAGGATGTAGATAGTGTTGAGGGCATATGTCTGGGATAGGATGGGATTTTTTAGGGAATAAAGATGATAATTAGCTTATCTAAAAGTGGAATGATCCGATGAACAGAATGCATTGACCAGTGTTGAGCTCCGGTAAAAGGATGGGGGGGAAAAGACAGCATGCTGGAACAGTATTAAACAGTATTAAACAAAGAGTTGTCCAAGGAAACACTGAACACCATGTGCTGGGTGGATAGGCTAGTTATAGGGGAAAATGGGCCCTTAGGTTTCACTAAGTGACCCTAATCTCCCCAAGACAAAGGTGGTTCTTGCTTTCCAGAGGATAGATAAGAGAAGGACACTTAACTTAAGCGGTGGATACTTAGACTTAATAGTTGACATTGAGGCTTAATGTTCTAAGCCTGGGGAGTGTCCGCAGATGATTAGATTTTAGGATGAAGCTGATTCAATAACAGCTAATGCCAATGCAAATGAAGGTGGCTTTTGGAGGGGTTGGTCAGAAAACTAGGAGATGGGATTAGAGTTCAGAAGAATAGCTGGTAGGAACTCTTGATGAAATCATTTTAGCATGCCCTTCATTGGGGCAGGTATGCTGAGATTGGAATGGGAACTCTCTTCCTGGGTTAAAGGTACTGTCTCTTCCTAATGACTCTAGCAGAAGGTGAGGCAAGCTGTGTTGCAAGTTAATTAGAGTGTTTTAAACTTGTTGTGACCCCTCCCAGAGCCCTTCGAGGGTTGGGTGAGATATAAATCCAACAAATAAATAAAAATAAATAAATTAGCAGAAGTCTTGTCCAGACAGATTTTCTGTCCTTGTGGGTGGCTCTGACACAGTGCAGAGGATGACATCCCATCTTGGCACTGCATTCCTAGGCCACCCCTAAGATTGACAGGATGGGTAGAGGCCTTGCAGTCTTAAAAACAGTCCTCCCCCACTCACCATGGCTCTATCCAGTAACAGAGGGGTCCAGATAAAGAAAGGCTCATTCCGCACATGCAGAATAATGCACTTTCAAACTGCTTTCAGTGCTCTTTGAAGCTGTGCGGAATAGCAAAATCCACTTGCAAACAGTTGTGAAAGTGGTTTGAAAACGCCTTATTTTGCCTGTGCGGAAGGGGCCAAAGACTCAATAAAAATGCCTTCAGAGTATGTGAGGACCAATCTTCACAGAGGAAGATCGGCATAGGAGAATAAACATAAAATCTAATTACAATAAGCAGAATGTATTAGCCTCCAAGAGTTTGTCATGTCGGAAGACTTTTCCTTTGAACACTCCACATGAGCAGTGGACTCTTATCTAGTGAACTGGATTTGTTTCTCCACTTTCTACACCAGCAGCAGTGGCGTAGGAGGTTAAGAGCTCGTGTATCTAATCTGGAGGAACCCGGTTTGATTCCCAGCTCTGCCGCCTGAGCTGTGGAGGCTTATCTGGGGAATTCAGATTAGCCTGTGCACTCCCACACACGCCAGCTGAGTGACCTTGGGCTAGTCACAGCTCTACGGAGCTCTCTCAGCCCCACCTACCTCACAGGGTGTTTGTTGTGAGGGGGGAAGGGCAAGGAGATTGTAAGCCCCTTTGAGTCTCCTGCAGGAGAGAAAGGGGGGATATAAATCCAAACTCCTCCTCCTCCTCCTCCTCCTCCTCCTCCTCCTCTTCTTCTTCTTCTTCTTCTTCTTCTTCTTCTTCTTCTTCTTCTTCTTCTTCTTCTTCTTCTTCTTCTTCTTCTTCTTCTTCTTCTTCTTCTTCTTCTTCTCTGTTACACATGCCCTTAGGCTAGTCATAGTTTGTTCAGAACACTCTCAGCCCCACCTACCTCACGAGGTGTCTGTTGTGGGGAGAGGAAGGGAAGGAGTTTGTTAGTCACGTCGAGTCTCCTTACAGGAGTGCAAGGTAAGGTGTCAATCCAAACTATTCTTCTTATGAAGAAATGATGTGTGAAAGAACTGAAAAGGGATTTCTGAATAAGGAAAGGGGGCCTTGGAAATTCACTTCGGCGATTGAGCAGTTAGCTGTCTCCCCTCTTGCCAGCTCCCTGGCTCGAGTTTGGTAAAAATTGCTTTCTTTCCCCCCACATTCCTCATCTGCCATGATTGCTAGAGGAGTTCAACAGCGGCCAGCATGAGAAAGGTTCGAATGAATAATGAATTACAGAATACAGTGCCTGATCTTTTAAAACTGCTGAGACAACACGGCATAAAATCCCATTTTTGACCCTTGTTCATTTTTTCCCCTCTATCCCTCCTTCCAAGTGGTACTTTCTGAACCGACGACTCTGCCAAGTTAAAAACAACCAGCAGGGGGGAAAACACACACGCATATATATACACACACTCATTCCCATTAATAATTAATGCCAACTTTACTCTCAAATACCTGGAGGAATATTTCTCTGTAATTCTTTGTCAAAGGTAATAACTGACTGAGAATCAAAAGTGGGGAGGAAAGTGGCTCACGGTGCTATGAACATTTTGATGCTCGAGTCTCTAATCCGGAGTCAATGCCTACAGTCTTGGACAGCTTTTTTTTTCTTAACCCCCCCCCCCTGCACCTTGACAGGTCCAGGGGGAGGGGGGAGGAATCAATGGGTGTAAGATTTGTTATGAAAATCATTTTGCTTAGCTGAAGGCAAAGTTTAATGTCAGTTCAAACAATTATTTGGCTTCGAGGGAACTTGATGAATAATGTTATGACCTGACTTGCTTAAAAATACAGACTATGTAAAAGGGAGAAATCCATTTCTAGCCAGCTATCTTCAGCGCTGATAGTAGGTGATGCAAAGAACTTCTAAGACCCCAGAGATTTGTTTTCAGAGTAGGCAGTTATTACCCTGGTAGACTAGGGTATAAGTGTGTATAACAGTGTTTTATTCATTCTTTGAGTAGGGCTCAACACAACATTATTTGCCAAGTTGTGTTGGCACTTCGGTGAGGGGTGGCAAATAAGTACATGGCTTCTTCAAACTTATTTAGAAGGTGAAAATGTCTACTTGGCATTATTTGGACAATATAAAATTCCTTATTTATTTATTTATTTATTTATTTACTTACTTACTTACTTACTTACTTACTTACTTACTTACTTACTTATTTATTTATTAGATTTTTATACCGCCCTATCCCCGAGGGGCTCCGGGCGGTGCACAACATATAAACATAATACAATCATAAGATAGCTAAAAACCTTTAAAAGCAGCGATAGAAACAGTAAAAGCTAAGTATAATAAATATAATAAATACAAGTATAAATATAAGTGGCGTCCAACAGCTCCATTTTCAAAGTCCTCTCCCCAAGAGGGAGGGACGGCGAGTCCTATTAGGTGACAAATGGCCCAGATGTAAGGGGCCAAAGGGGGGGGGGCACCATCAGCAGCCGGTTCCTCCAAAGGCCTGGTGGAACAGCTCCATCTTACAGGCCCTGCGGAACTCACCGAGGTCCCGGAGGGCCCAGACAGCTGGAGGGAGAGCGTTCCATCAGGCCGGGGCCGGAGCCGTAAAGGCCCTGGCCCGTGTGGAGGCCAGCCGCATCATTGAGGGGCCAGGAACCACCAGTAGATTGGCCTCAACTGATCGAAGAGGCCGTACAGGGACATACGGGGTGATGCGGTCTTGAAGATACGATGGTCCCAGGCTGCGTAAGGTGTGCATGATTTCTGATAGGCTAGTTCTTCTTGATTCTGGCAGCTGGTATCAGTGAGAGTGGCTAAACAGTAAGCAATTTCACTGCAGTGCTGATGCACAATGCAGGCAACCAATCAATGGTTTCCAGTAAGGGTGGAACACCCCACCGACATGGATTGCTTTAGGTTTCTTGTGTCAGTCTCTCATCGGACAAGTTTGGTGTTTGGCAGGGCAGGCCTAAGAATTCTTTCCTGTGAGGAAGCTCAATTCACCAGTTCAGATCACAGAGAAACACTCTCCATCAATTAAAGATGCTTGTCTGGTGGATAGGCATGAGAGGGCTTTTTCGGTGGAAACCCTCCGTTTATGGAATGACCCCCCCCATTCTGTGCACCTGGCCTCCTCCCTTTACAAGGCAGCTGAGGATGGTTTTAGGACTGAATTTGTGTCACTTTACTAACAGTCCTGAATTGTGATTTTGAAATTTAACTTTTATGTTTTTATGTTTTATCTTTTTTTTAAAAAAAAAATCTGCCATTCAAAATCAGAGTCAAAAATATACACTGCGGAGAAAGGAAGAGTTAGCCCTGTTCTAAATGTAGCTTGGCGTCTGTGTACATTCTTTGCTGGGCATTGCCATGGTGATTCGGGTGCTGCTTATCTACCCCAAGGTTACAGGCTCCTCTCCTTTTAATTAAAACTTGAATTCAGCTGAAATCGTTCCATTGATGAAGAAGAAGAAGAAGAAGAAGAAGAAGAAGAAGAAGAAGAGGAGGAGGAGGAGGAGGAGGAGGAGGAGGAGGAGGAGGAGGAGGAGGAGGAGGAGTTTGGATTTATATCCCCCCTTTCTCTCCTGCAGGAGACTCAAAGGGGCTTACAATTTCCTTGCCCTTCCCCCCCTCGCAACAAACACCCTGTGAGGTGGGTGGGGCTGAGAGAGCTCCGAGAAGCTGTGACTCACCCAAGGTCACCCAGCTGGCGTGTGTTGGAGTGCACAGGCTAATCTGAATTCCCCAGAGAAGCCTCCACACAGTCGAGTAGCGGCAGAAGCCGAAGAATCAAAGTCCGATTCCCTCCAGATTAGATACACGAGCTCTTAACCTCCTATGCCACTGCTGTTCCTTTTAGGAGTGGTATGTCTGCTCAGATACTAGAATGTTCTGCTGTGTGTCCATTGCTGATTGGATTGTTTAGGTCACCAGACCCATGGTAGGATCACTACTTAGTTAATGCTTATCAGTACCTCTTTGTTTTTTATATATGTGGCACAAATCTCTGTTGGTCCAAACTGTATATATGCTCAAGTTACTTGTTTCCAGTTACTTCTACTGCCAGCCATTCATCTGCATTAGGGCACTGTATAAGAATAGGTTAACTTAGTCTCTATGGGAGAAGGGGGGCAGCAGGGCTGTGGCACTGTGGCTGGCCACCTGGTTGTTTGGTTGGAGCTGATATTGGGCCTTTCCCCTCTTACCAATTGTTGTGGGCCAAAGAGCGTCTACCCTCGTTTGTTAGACTCCGCAGCTTTTGAGCATGGAGAAGTTGTTCCCCACCTCATTTTGCTCTTTGGGAAATCTTCCCTAAATAACGCGGGGTCAGAATTACAGCGTTCCCGAAGAGCACATGTTCCGCTGCGATCGCAGCCATCAGAGGGCGGGTCTCTGTTTTGATTGGCTGGCAAGCCGTTTCGGAGGTCGGAATCTTTTTTTCGTCGTCGACACGTGCACACGTCATCATAACGTCGCCGGTCGTGTTTTGTCCACCTCCTGTTCTGGCTTCTGATTGGCTCGTTCCTTGCACTAATATCTGTGGAACTAATATATGTGGAGGTGGAGTTGTTGATTCATAATTTTGTATTTACGTGTGTTCGATTAGATGTTCAGACGACAACGGTTTTGTAAATGGAAATGGCGGAAATTGAAAAGAAAATTTGCACATGCACAATGTGCACACACCGCCCTGCCGTGGCCTGATTGGATGGAAAGGGAACTTCACTGGGAACGGCACAAAATTTAGTTTCGCTTTCCACAGCTGATGTTCCCCACAACCCCGCGCTCGGTGCGGGATACTCCAAAATGTGGCTCTTCTGACTGGTCCAAAAATGATGCACCCTAAGGGGGCAGAAGAGCACCAGAATTGGGGTGGCCGTGTTGCCGTTGCTGGTGCCATGGGGAGCACTGCAGAACCCCGGGTCATTTTGCCAGATTGGCCCGCAACAATTGGTAAGTGGGGAAATGCCCATTGTTCCAATTTCTTCGACATTGAATACGAACCCTTAACCCCCTACACTTTCAGCACTTGACCATTAAGCATCAAAATAAAATGAAATCTTTAGAGTCATTATTAATAAACAGTCTCATTTTTCTCTATTGGACCTTAATTGAACAATCCCTAACCTTCAAAACCACTAATCATTAATTAATTTATTTTTCTGTTTTATCTAGATAGTCTATCGAGGGTTTCCTTTTGTCCATAAACCTAATTAAGTTATTTTCTTTCAGTAGCAAAGTTAACTTGAATTAAGTACCAAAATGATTAAGGGAGTTTTAAGCGGTCACTAAATATAAAACTGCTACATATAAAAGACACACATGCATTAATTACAAATTAAAATTCTCTATGCTTGTAAAAGGCCCATAATAGCCTATGTTGTGCACACAATATCACAATTACAATACATAGGAGCAACAGTGGCATAGTGGTTAAGAGCAGGTGAACTCTAATCTGGAGGAACCGTGGTTTGAGTCCCTGCTTTGCTGCTTGAGCTGTGGAGGCTTATCTGGGGAATTCAGATTAGCCTGTGCCCTCCAACACATGCCAGCTGGGTGACCTTGGGCTAGTCACAGTTCTTCAGAGCTCTCTCAGTCCCACCTACCTCACAGGGTGTTTGTTGTGAGGGGGAAAGGGAAAGGAGTTTGTAAGCCCCTTTGAGTCTCCTTACAGGAGAGAAAAGGGGGATATAAATCCAACTCCTCTTCAACTCTTCTACTTCTTTGACCCTTAAAAACAGACATATTTCAGCAACTGGCTTTCCTCAGTGGTCAAAAGTAATATAATAATACAGTTTTATCTACCAGACTACAAATTGCAATTACCATATACACGTGTGTATAAGTCAACCCAAATATTAAGTCGAGGCACCTAATTTTACCACAAAAAACTGGGAAAACTTATTGACTTGAGTATAAGTCTAGGGTGGGAAATGCAGCAGCTACTGATAAATTTCAAAAATAAAAATAGATACAGTCTGGCGCTATTTGGGGGGGGTCTCTGCCACTGACCCCCCATCTCACAATCCCAAGGTCTCTGCCACCGACCTTTCCATCCCGCAGCTTGTCCAGCTCACCCAGATCGACTAGCTGTCACCTGCCAAGTGCCAGGGGGTGGCCACCGCCGAAAAGGCAGAGGCAGAGAAAGCGGCTGAAAGGAGGGAGGCAGAGAAGAAGGCAGAGGAGAGCGAAGCAGAGAAAGAGGCTGAGAAAGCGGTTGAAAGGGGGAAGCAGAGAAGAAGGCAGAGGAGAGCGAAGCAGAGAAGGAGGCTGAGAAAGCGGTTGAAAGGGGGAAGCAGAGAAGAAGGCAGAGGAGAGCGAAGCAGAGAAGGAGGCTGAGAAAGCGGCTGAAAGGAGGGTGGCAGAGAAGAAGGCAGAGGAGAGCGAAGCAGAGAAGGAGGCTGAGAAAGCGGCTGAAAGGGGGAGGCAGAGGAGAGCGAATCAGAGAAGGAGGCTGAGAAAGCGGTTGAAAGGGGGAAGCAGAGAAGAAGGCAGAGGAGAGCGAAGCAGAGAAGGAGGCTGAGAAAGCGGCTGAAAGGAGGGTGGCAGAGAAGAAGGCAGAGGAGAGCGAAGCAGAGAAGGAGGCTGAGAAAGTGGCTGAAAGGGGGAGGCAGAGGAGAGCGAAGCAGAGAAGGAGGCTGAGAAAGCGGCTGAAAGGGGGAGGCAGAGGAGAAGGCAGAGGAGAGCGAAGCAGAGAAGGAGGCTGAGAAAGCGGCTGAAAGGAGGGTGGCAGAGAAGAAGGCAGAGGAGAGCGAAGCAGAGAAGGAGGCTGAGAAAGCGGCTGAAAGGGGGAGGCAGAGGAGAGCGAAGCAGAGAAGGAGGCTGAGAAAGCGGTTGAAAGGGGGAAGCAGAGAAGAAGGCAGAGGAGAGCGAAGCAGAGAAGGAGGCTGAGAAAGCGGCTGAAAGGGGGAGGCAGAGGAGAGCGAAGCAGAGAAGGAGGCTGAGAAAGCGGTTGAAAGGGGGAAGCAGAGAAGAAGGCAGAGGAGAGCGAAGCAGAGAAGGAGGCTGAGAAAGCGGCTGAAAGGGGGAGGCAGAGGAGAGCGAAGCAGAGAAGGAGGCTGAGAAAGCGGTTGAAAGGGGGAAGCAGAGAAGAAGGCAGAGGAGAGCGAAGCAGAGAAGGAGGCTGAGAAAGCGGCTGAAAGGAGGGTGGCAGAGAAGAAGGCAGAGGAGAGCGAAGCAGAGAAGGAGGCTGAGAAAGCGGCTGAAAAGGGGGAGGCAGAGGAGAGCGAAGCAGAGAAGGAGGCTGAGAAAGCGGTTGAAAGGGGGAAGCAGAGAAGAAGGCAGAGGAGAGCGAAGCAGAGAAAGAGGCTGAGAAAGCGGTTGAAAGGGGGAAGCAGAGAAGAAGGCAGAGGAGAGCGAAGCAGAGAAAGACGCTGAGAAAGCGGCTGAAAAGGGGGAGGCAGAGAAGAAGGCAGGGGAGAGCGAAGCAGAGAAGGAGGCTGAGAAAGTGGCTGAAAAGGGGAGAAGCAGAGAAGAAGGCAGAGGAGAGCGAAGCAGAGAAGAAGGCTGAGAAAGCGGCTGAAAGGGGGGAGGCAGAGAAGAAGGCAGAGGAGAGCGAAGCAAAAAAGTAGGCAGAGAAAGCAGCTGAAAGGGGAGAAGCAGAGAAGAAGGCAGAGGAGAGTGAAGCAGAGAAGGAGGCTGAGAAAGTGGTTGAAAGGGGGGAGGCAGAGAAGAAGGCAGAGGAGAGAAAAAAAGAGAAGGAGGCTGAGAAAGCGGCTGAAAGGGGGGAGGCAGAGAAGAAGGCAGAGGAGAGTGAAGACGGGAGAGGGGGGACACCACACAAGAATTAAGTGGAACCCTCACTCGCGTATAAGTCGAGGGGGGCTTATACACGAGTATATAAGGTATGACACTTTTTAATGACTAAGATAAATTGTTGGACAGTTGTTTAAATTGGCACCCAGGTCTTCCACACAAAGTCATGCCAATCATGCCCAATTCTGTTATGGTTAAATCTTATAATGACTCAGTCATAAGAAATTCTTTTAGTCTGGAGTGGATTAGCATTTCTAGTATTTTCACCCACCATTCTTTTTTTTTATTTTTTTTATTTTTTTTTTAAATATTTTTATTGATATTTCGGAATTATTACAGATTTATATTGTATACTTTATATACATCCTCCATATCATTTTTCCCCCTTTCTCCCCCCTCCCTCCTTCTTCTTCTCTTCTTTAGATGCGCAGCAGCAGGTCCATTCTTTTCAATCTTCTTGTCCATTTTTCTTCTGTAATTCCAATTTCGTTTAGCCAGTGCTTCTTTGAATTCCATCCAAATCTCTCCCTTCATATCCTTTTGTTTTTTCTTGCCATATTTGATTTCTTGACATTTATTGTCGAAAATTTCTAATTGTATTTGCTCCCATACATATTCCAACCATTTCATGCATCGGGCCCAGATTTTTTTTTTTGTTGTCCTTCCACCCTCAATGTGCCTATTAATACTGCATGGACCGCTCTAATCATGAATTTGAAAAGTTTTCTTTTTCTTTGTTCTATTATAGTATAATCCACTATACCTTAGTAAATGAAGTAAATCTATATTTATCTTTATTTTTACCTTTACATATATTTTTCTATGTATTTTATCACATTTTCCCACATATTTTTTTTACTTCTATACATTCTAGCTTCTACATATGGGTATATATTGCATTTTTTTTTTTCTCCACAATGCCAACATTTAGGACTGAGCCCACTTATCATATATATGCCAACTGTTTCGGTGTTCTATACCATTTTAATATTAATTTCTTCTTCCTAGTTCTGCATATTTATCTATTTTTTATTTTATTCATATTATCTATAATCCTTTTAATGCTAAGGTCTATGTCTTTCACTCCATCTTGTTGCCATTTTTTCCATTATGATTCTTATCATGAATTCTTGATCTTCTATCATGTTTTTTGTATATAACTCCTAATTATTTTTGTCCTTTCTTTTCCTCATATATTTTTTATACAACTTTTCATTATACACTCCCTTTTCCACTCCCTCTCTCCCTGGAGTGCTTTTATCTTTTCCCCAGATTCCTCCTTAATAGTAACCATTTTTTTTACCTCCTTTCTCTATAAAATTTGGAAACGGTATTAATTCTCCTCTTTCATTGTACCACAGTTGTGCTACCTTGTATATTCCTTGCTTGTCTGTGTAGAGATCTTATTGTTTGTGCCTCCTTCCTGTCCAACCATGCTTTCATGAGTGGTGCAAGAATTTAGTCAGCTCCTGGCATCCATTTTCCCTTCCATTTCTCCCCAGATTTCCATTAACTTACCTTTCTAGGGCCTTTTAATTTTTTTGTCTTTTCTGTTTTGAACAACTTGAATATATTCCAAAGCTACCCGTGTTCAAGTTTATTTCTATTTTCGAACTTCATCCATCTGTCTCTTTTATCTATTTGAATTCCCATCAAACTTTTTATTTGAAAATGCCTCGTAATATTCCTGTAATTTTGGGAGCCCCAGCCCATTAGTTTTTTTAGACATATAGACTATTTTATTCATCACTCTTGGTTTCTTTTTGATTAAATGCCCATAGTTTAATTCTTCTTTCTTATCCCATTCTTCAAATTGTTTTTTTTCTTAATCTCCAAGCGGCAAAAGTACGAAATAGATAGAAGAGTTTTGGCATTATACACATTTTTTAATGCTACTATTCTCTTAGAAATAGATAGATTCTTCCCTTGCCACTCCTTTAATTGCTTCATTATTTTTTTTTCCATATTACTTAAGTGAAATTATATTTAAACATCTTTTTTCCTTCTTATTTGTTAATGTTATACCTAAATATTTAATCTTCTTTCTTTCACCATTTCTTTTTCCTAGTAGTTTTTTTTTCTATATATTTATTCCCAGGATTTCTCAGATTTCTCCCATATTAAACCACCAAACCAGAAATGCTTTTGAAAGTCTTCTAATATTATTTCTTTTAATTCTCTTTAAAAGGTTTCTACAGGGTTAGTTGTTGTTATTAGTAATAAAATCATCTGCAAATAAGTTTAATCTTTATTTCTTTCTTTTTATTGATTTTTATAGCCTTTGATCCTACCATTATTTCTAATTCTATCAGCACTAGGTACATTCCATTTATACTACAAATAATGATGGAGAAAGCGGACATCCTTGTTTCACCTCTTTCTATCCTAATTTCTTCCGACCATCCATTTATTTATCATAATCTTTGCTTTATTGTTTTTATATAATTCTTTTTTAATATCATTATTAATCCCTTTCCAAATCCCTGTCTCTGTTCTTGTATTATTTCTTGGAATAAATATGCGTGGCTAACTGTGTCCAAATGCTTTATAGACATCCTAATTTTATCATGGCATATTTTTATCCTTACCATGTTCCATCACATTCAATACATTTCTTATGGGATAGCTAATATCTCTATCCTTCACTTAACTGCATTATTGATCTTGGACTTCAATTATTTTTTGAGTAATATTGCCTTTTATTCTGTGTAGACAATATTTTATTAGTAAATATTTTATAATCCTGGTTTAATAAACTTATAGGTCTGTATGATTCAACCTGTTCTGGATTAGCCCTGGTTTTAATATAGTGATTATTTCTGTTTCTCTCCATGTTTCTGGTATTTTCTGTCCCTTTAATATCTTATTATATAACCTTTGTAATTCAGGTATTAATATTTCTGCCATTTCTTTGTAATACTCTGCTGTAAATCCATCTAAACCAGGAGACTTGTTGGGCTTTAATTCTTTTATTACTAAGACTATTTCTTCTTGTGTTATATCTTTCTCCATACTTTGTTTCTCCTCCTGTGTTAGATCTTTTTATGTATTTCCTCTATCCTTTCTGTGTCTATCCTTTTAAATAATTTTTGATAAAATTGTGCAAACCTTTGTCTAATTCTTATGTTTCCTGTTATTCTTTCTTTGTTTTCACTTATTATTGATTTAACTCTTTGTTTTTCTTTCTTTTTCTTTAAATAATTGGCTAGTTGTTTCATTGACTTTATATTGGTTCTTTGAAATTGATTTTTGACCCATGTGTCTTTTTTCCATAACTCTAATTGATCCAATTCCTCCAGTTGTTTATTTAGTAGTTTTAATTCATTATAGTCAGTTATATTATTTTTGTTCTGTAGTTTGTCTCTGCAGTCTTTGATTTTTTCCACTAATTGATGTCTTTCCTTATTTAATGCTTCACCCACCATTCTTCAGTTGTAAGAATAGTCATCGTTTTCAATGCCTGCTCATATAATATTCTTGGTACTGCTGTCTTGTATAAGAACAAAGTTTCATGTTTTCTTTCTAGAGATCCATCCATAAGTCCCAAATGGATACGCCTCAGATTTCATTTGTACATTAATCTTTCAGATCTTTTGAGCAGTTGTGTGTTTTGTCTGTGTTGTAAGCCACTTGGCGTTTCACAAGGAAGAAAGACTAAGCTAATAAGTGTTCAAAATAAATAAATAAAATGAAACCAACCTGTGCAAGATTCTGCACTGACCTCCTTAGGATTGAAGAAGAAGAAGAAGAAGAAGAGTTTGGATTTATATCCCCCCTTTCTCTCCTGTAGGAGACTCAAAGGGGCTTACAATCTCCTTGCCCTTCCCCCCTCACAACAAACACCCTGTGAGGTGGGTGGGGCTGAGAGAGCTCCGAAAAGCTGTGACTAGCCCAAGGTCACCCAGCTGGCGTGTGTGGGAGTGCCCAGGCTAATCTGAATTCCCTGGTGATAAGCCTCTACTGAGCTCAGCTTTGCAAGTATGAGCTGGGAATCCCAAAACCCAGTTCCCTTCTCCAGATTAGATACCACGAAGCTCTTAACCCTCCCTGCAGCCTAACTGCTGCTCCTTGCTCTCTTGGGCCAGTTTTTCAGCCTCTTTCCTTACTTGCAAGTAATGCCTGAAGCAGCCACAGATGATCATCATGCAATGAGGCCCTTTAACTTCCTGCATCCAAAATGCAGCCATGCTTTATGGAGAGCTGGAAGGGTCTTTGGATGACGCAGACAAGGTCATCTCTGGGAGACGGAGTCCATAAAACTCCTCCAGGTTTCATAAAACTGCCATCTGATTCTTCCTTTCCCATTTGCACTCAGATGCGGATACCCAAAATAAAACAGTTTTGTGGATGCACATTTAACGGGCTGATTTTCTCTAATCAACTCCTGAAAATGAGGTCTTGATCCTCCCCCGTTTCTGCTTGAGTGTCATTTGTGCAGAATGAAAGTATCAACAACCAGTACATACACTGCATGCATTTTGTATCTTGGGTCTTCTTCCAACCCCCCACCCGCACCCCACAATCCAGACATACTGATTCTTATTTCAATATTTCTCTGAAATAGAGACAGTTTCCATGTCCTTAGCCATGTGGTCCTGGCATCAAGGTACTTTTCCCAGCGGTCACGTTCAGCTCAAAAGATGGACTTATGGAGTGAATATGAACGCTCATGAAACTCTCTTTGTATGAATTTCTCCCTGGATGTTTTGAGTCCCGAATTACTCAGCCTTGCTTCCAAAGTGGAACTGATGTATGAGGAATCTTCCACTGTTCCATTTTTCATTTCCAGATTTTGTACAGAGAACTATTCATGGGCAACTTTGCAAGTTCTTCAGTTTGTTGCCATCTCATATCCTTGCTTTCATTTATCGAAGTGCATTTATATACATAGCAGATCTGCAGATTTGTGACGCGAACCTGTGGGTAGGTTCAGCAAGATTCTTTTTCTGTAACCTTCTTCTATAGCACCGAACACATCATAAATGCCAAACAAAAATATCTTGAAGAAACCATATGTACGATCACTTCAAGAGAGTTTTCTGGCTATATTTTATCAAGATGAGCCATGCCCATTTGGTAATGGAGAGGGCCAGGTGCAAATGAATGGTAGGATCTGCAAGCTGCATGCTCAGATCCTGGCACTGATTTTGAAATGTTCTAGTTAAGTCAGAGTAGAAGTGAAATGCAGCTTGGAGCAAGTTTCTGGCATAGTAATTGAATGGAAAAGATGACATCGACTTGCCCCTAGAAGCAGAGGTGGGATCCAGCAGGTTCTCACAGGTTCCCGAGAATAGGTTACTAATTATTTGTGTGTGCCGAGAGGGGGTTACTAATTGGTGATTTTGCCATGTGATTTTTGCCTTAGTTATGCCCCTCCTCTCAGCAGTAGCGCACAGGACTTGAAGCAGTCTAGCAGGAGGTGCACCAGCATGCGTGGCAGGCTGTGCCTGCGTGCATTCGTTTCCCACCCAAGGACTGGTGCAGTGGCTGCGTCCTTGCCACAGCCCCGCCCAGGAATGCCCTGCCCCCAGAATGCCCGGCCATGCCCATGTCGTGCCCCGCCAATCCCCATTGGCGCTACGCCACAGTTTGAATCCCACCACCATGGGAACCTGTTACTAAAATTTTTGGATACCACCACTGCCTAGAAGGTTCCCGTATGTCCAAGTTTGTTTCAAGAGACAAGCAACTACCTTTGCATTGACAGTAAAAGTCTTCACAAACAAAAACATCATCCTTGGGTCCCTCCTTGTTTCCTGTTGTTTCTCTGTTGCTTGTGTTGCAAACATACAAAGAAAAACAAATGAGAGGCTCAAAGAAAGACAGAATACACAGCATAAGTATGATCTGTCAGAACAAATGAACTGCTCTGGTACAGACAGACATAAAAATCTGATCTTCATCTGCACATAGTCAGAGAAATATTTCTCTTCCACAGCAATTGTCTTCCTTTCTCACTCTCCCATTAACTTTATTCTTTCATATTGATGTGGATTAATAGAGCAGAAATTTATTACTGTTCTCATCATGCTGCTGATGAATTTTCATATTTATTTATTAGGGATAAATTCTCCAACAATCTCCAAATTCCTGTCCTAAATTTTATTTATTATTTATTGAATTATTATTTATTAACAATTAATTTTGGTGCCTCTAACTTTAGCACACCTTTCCAGACCCCCAGGTTACTTCCCCAAAGGGTATAATGGAGCCAAATAAGTGGATTCCCAAATAAAACGGAAATCCAAGCACCTGGCAGATATCAGACTTTGGAGATATCAGAAATACAATATTTTTTACACCAATATACCAAAATCTGAATAATATTGCATTTTCATGCACGCTCCTAGTCTTTGTGCATTGGTCGGCATTGGATGTACATTGGATAAATGATATGTACTGGATAAATGATGTTCCTTGGTGGTATAAAATATCATATAAATAGCAGATGTACACCATACCAGTGGTGGCGAACCTTTGGATCTCCAGATGTTATGGACTACAATTCCCATCAGTCCCTGCCAGCATGGCCAATTGGGCATGTTGGCAGGGGCTGATGGGAATTGTAGTCCATAACATCTGGAGTGCTAAAGCTTCTCCACCACGGCCATAAACTATGTATGCAACATGAATCTACAAAGCCCAACATGAAGAACAGAGAGCTGAAACTGTTAAATATATATCAGTGAATATAAAAAAATAAACAAAATGAAAAACATTTGTCATGGTCCCCCCCCCCCCCCCCGGTTATCCATCTCTTCTTGGTACAGACAGCGAGAGTCAAAAGACAATGCTATACCTTGTTTCTCTTCTCAAGCTTTCCAACGGCTGGAAAAAGTTGCTTAGTTTCAAGAGGGAAACACATTAAATAATTGGCAGATAAAAAGGCATGAAATTATCTGAGTTAATGACAAGAAATGAGTGAGGCCGCCTTCCCTGCGTATCAAAGTTCTGTCATGCTTAAAGTAATTTACGTTTCAGTCAGTTTTGAAATTGGTAGGCTGGTTAATGGTCCTGAATTGGATATCCTTTCTCCGCTGTGCGTTAAATAAATAATTGGAACATAAAAAATAATCAAGGTCGTAAGGAAGTCTTAAGGTGGGAATATATTAGAGCTGACTTAAGGTACACCTCTCTCTTTCCTGTGTTCTCTTCTCTTCCTCCCCAGTTTAATATTAATTGGGGGGGAGGGGGTAAATCTGCACCAGAAATTTAATATAAAGGTCAGTCTCATCTGACAGTAAAACAGGAAAACTAATTTAAAATTTGGTCGGCTTCTCTTGAATGATGAATGACATAATTTATTCAGAACTTTGCGAGCACCAATTGTCCAAAATAGCCATGGCCTTTTCACCGACACCTGCTTCAGAAGGCGGTTTCGAGTCATTCTGCCAGTTAATCTTCTAAGATTTTTAATTTCATAGGGTAGCCGTGTTGGTCTGCAATAGAACAGCTAGATTTGAGGCCAGTAGTGCCTCAGGGACCAAGAGAAGTTTCAGGGTATAAGCTTTCGAAAGTCAAAGTTCCCTTTGTCAGATGGAACTTGGGACAGCATATATACATACATAAAACCCTTATTAGGCATAATACCAATATAACAACCAGCATTATCCAGACAAATGTTCCATACATAAAACCACCACAGGTATCATTCCAAAGTTCCTAAAAGGAACCTAGCTACAGAATTTAAAATCACAGAAGAAGAGTTGTTTAGTAGGAATGCAACCTTCCCAGCAACAAAGTATTCCTTAAACTTAGCAGGAAGAAGAGTCAAAAGCCTGGTCCTAGCTTCTTCGTATTTGGGGCAGTTATCTTCACAATTATCCTATAGATTACAGTTGGCTTCTTTTAATGACTACACCAGGCTGGCTCTCAGTATGGCCAAGTATGGTAATCTCTTGGAGGAAAGATGTGTGTCATTACCACTAGTGAATCATTGATTGGGTCATGAAGTTCTTTTTAATTGCTATGAGGTAACGAGATCACCAGTCATCTCATTTTTTATTTCGATTTCATTTATTTTGTTGTACGGTGTCATTATGCCGGTAAATGTCTGGTTGATTGAACTATCCTATAACTGAAAGAGAGTAACTTGCTGAAGTTTCCATATAAACCTCAGCCTTCTTACCATGCTTCATAATTGTATCATCTGACGATCCGCAGAGGACTTCATATATGTTTGGAAATCTTAACCGTTGTCTCACAGTGAAAAACATTCTATAAGCTCTGTAAGGAGCAGCAGTGGCGTAGGAGGTTAAGAGCTTGTGTATCTAATCTGGAGGAACCGGGTTTGATTCCCAGCTCTGCCGCCTGAGTTGTGGAGGCTTATCTGGGGAATTCAGATTAGCCTGTACACTCCCACACACGCCAGCTGGGTGACCTTGGGCTAGACACAGCTTTTTGGAGCTCTCTCAGCCCCACCTACCTCACAGGGTGTTTGTTGTGAGGGGGGAAGGGCAAGGAGATTGTAAGCCCCTTTGAGTCTCCTGCAGGAGAGAAAAGGGGGATATAAATCTTCTTCTTCTTCTTCTTCTTCTTCTTCTTCTTCTTCTTCTTCTTCTTCTTCTTCTTCTTCTTCTTCTTCTTCTTCTTCTTCTTCTTCTTCTCTTCTGTTTTTCCTCTTTACCTGATACTTCTCTTCCAGTGCACCTTGTACACTCCACTAACAAAGTCTGGCTGTGTCCTGTGAGCTTGTCTGTTCTATGTCAGTACAGGACATTAGTTTGCCACAAGTTTGTTTGATGGGAGGCACCAATATAGTGTAGTTGCTCAGAGTGGTGGACCCTAATCTGGAGAACCGGGATTGATTCTCTACTCTTCCACATGAGCGATGGGCTCTTATCTGGTGAAGTGGATTTGTTTCCCCACTTCTCCACATTAAGCTTACTGGATGACCTTGGGCCAATCATAGTTCTCTCATAGTTCTCTCAGAACTCTCTCAGCCCCACCTACCTCATAAGGTGTCTGTTGTGGGGAGAGAAAGGGAAGGAGTTTGTAACCACTCTGAGACTCCTTACAGGTGGGTATAAATCCAAACTCTTCTTCATCTCATTCTTTCCAGTGTGTGATTCCTCTTCTGTCATAGTTGCATAGTGTGGTGCCATCTGATAAGCTGTGATGAACATGGTTTCGGTGGATGAAGAGAATTGTTCAGCACAACCATTTTACTGTTCTACTTATTTTTATTTACATCATTTATGCCTCACTTCCCCTCCCCCTCCCCCAGTTTGCCTTACATCATTCTGCTTTCCTCAGTTTTATCCTCATAGCAACACTGCGAGGTAGGTTGGGTTGAAAGCTGGTGAGTGGCCCAAAGTTACCCACTAAGATTCCATGATAGAGTGGGGACTCGAATCTGAGACTCCCAATCCTAATCCAACCCTCTAACCACAACACTGAGCTGGCTCTTGTTTATTTATTTATTTTTATTTATATATTGAATTTTAGAACTTTATTTATATATTAGATTTTAGATGTTATTTATATATTGGATTTTAGAGCCCCCGGAGGGCTCTGGCCAGTGTACATCAAACCAGAATCAACAATACACATAATAAATAAGTTAAATTCAATTAAAATCATATTACAAACTCTATAAAAACATAGCAGCATTACAAATATGGTGGCGCCCGATCCCAAGGCCCGGAGGGGGCAGGCAGCGCTAATTAGACGTTACGTCGGGCGTGATGAAGTAAGAAAACCATATTGTAAGACACATTGCTTCTTTCAAAATTTCACAGTTCACACTTCTTTTTTAAAACAGCTTCTCTATTAACACAGTCTCATTTCCATTCTTATCTTCTTGTATTTGGCCAATAAAATGTTGATCGGCATGCCGAATCGATCCTCTGTTGTCTTTTCACTGCTTGCAATTTATCTTTTGGTGTGTGATTGTACTGTGGGTGGAAAGCCATCATGGTGGCACTGTAATTAACACTGCAGTCATTTAATGCAGTCATTTAATGTCTTTATTTGCATATTAATCTTGACTTCCTTTATTTCTAGTCTTCTGCCTGCTACTTCCTTAACAAGCAAATGTGAGACACCACTGAGCTCCACCAGCACGTTCCTTTGCGTTCTGGATTTCAAAGGCAAATGTCTGCAGAATATGGTTTCCATTCCAAATTATTCAACTTGATATAGAGGTAACAGCCCTATGTAGATGGCCTAGGTTGACCCTATCTCATATGATCTCAGAAGCTAAGCAGGGTCAGCCCAGATGGCAGACATAAGAACTTAAGAACATAAGAAGGAGCCTGCTGGATCAAACCAGAGTCCATCTAGTCCAGCACTCTGCTAGTCACAGTGGCCCACCAGGTGCCTTGGGGAGCTCACATGCAGGATGTGAAAGCAATGGCCTGCTGCTGCTGTTGCTCCTGAGCACCTGGTCTGCTAAGGCATTTGCAATCTCAGATTGGTAGCCATAGATCGACTTCTCCTCCATAAATCTGTCCAAGCCCCTTTTAAAGCTATCCAGGTTAGTGGCCATCACCACCTCCTATGGCAGCTGCAGGTCACTGTATTTGTCTATACTGGTTCAGGATAACTGTTCAGAAACCCTATACTACTTACCCCTTTTCCAAATCAGTTCACCTTCTCTGCTGCAATTGCTCAACACCCATACCTTACTGAAATATGTATCAGTTGCTTTCTCTACTTGGTATAAAATTAGTATGAGAAAATGAAGCCTCTTTGAAATGGTACCCTGGAAAAAGAATCTCATTTTGTGAGGCGGTAGGACAGCAAAACAGGTTTCGGAGAGGATCTTAAAGTTTTATTTTCTGAATCTTCTACATGAAGTCTTTTTAATTTTTTTTTTAAAAAAACAAAGATCAACTGTAAGGTAATTTGTTCTCATCGAAAGATAAAAATGATCCATCCTTCAAGGTTGAGTGGCTGTAATTGCCCATCGTATAAATCTCTTGTCAAATAATGCCCTCTGGCAGCCTGACACTAATAATTGTCCAATTAACTACTTTTAGCTTTCAAAACGGCCAGATAAAACTTTATCAACCGGGGGTGTGTTTGTGTGGGGTAGGGAATGTGCCCTTTCTGAAATGAGTTTTGTTTTGCAATGAAAGTGTGTTTTGGTTTTCAAAATTTATTTATTTATTTATTTTATTATATTTATATATTGCCCTCCCCGAAGGCTCAGGGCGGTGTCCATCAATAAGAACAATTTAAAACATCGTAAAACATCATAAAAATCAAAATGCATAAAATACTAAAACCACCAATGGCTTCAACCCCTCCCCTTCTTTTATGTACCCACGGGAGGCCAGGTGTTCTTATGGCGGAGTTGACATCATCAAATGATAATAATTTGTGAATGGATTTCCTTTCACCAACCAACAGCAGCTCAGTTCTTAACCAGGTGCGCTCCCAACCTGCGAAAAATCAAAGGAACGTAGAGATGACCTTGAAACCAGTAGCATCTAATACATTTGTTACCCGTTCCATTGGCAGGGCTAGTGGTCAAACATTTTTAATTATTTAATATGTTGCTGTAGAACTTTAGATTCGATAGACCCCTAAAAATGTAGCCGCTTACTTTCATCCCATCCTTTCCTTAAGGAGCTCAGGGTAGCACAAATATTCTCCCCCATCCAATAGAAATTCAGAACAACCCTGAAGTTAGTAGAAGGAGTTACACTAACAGTCCAATGCAGAAGTGGCGGGGGGGGAGCAGCTTTGGGAAGCAGCGTGACCTTGCACTGATGTGTTTGCCCCTCCACCAGAGGGGTCAAAGGTGCCAGTGGCCAGCTACCCCTCAGCTACACAGTGGCAAAACCTGGAAGTCAGGGCCACCTTAGAGCTGCACCAGTGTCCCATCGAGAACTGACTTGGGGGGGGGGAGGTGCGGCCAGAGCAGTTCCAAGGATGGAGCTGTGTTAGCCAGCTTCTACCCCAAGTTCACAGTCTGGTACGCCACAGACCAGGGCTCCAACTGACACCACCCTTTCAGGTGGTGTAAGTCCCTTTAGCCCTCTGGAGGTGGAGGGGCAGCACAACAGCAGCGCTATCCCTGACCACCTCAGGGTGTGGACAGGGCTGCCTGAGAGCCCGCATGTGTCTAGTGATGTGAACCCAAGTCTTCCAAGAGTGTAAGAATGTAGAAAATCCAGCACACCCACGACTATGACATCCATTTAAAAGCCTCCACAATATATTCACAAAGAGTGTGTTTCACCTGAAACTAGCAATGTTACTTTTAATTCCCTGCCTCGAAAAACACATTTCTGTAGTATATGAGACACAGCTGCCTAATAGATCAAGAGTCAAGTCCTTTAGAAGTTCTATTATAGCACTGCATAACCAGTCTTTTTAACTGATGCATTTATTGCTATCTTGTGTTAATTTTGTGATGTTTTATGTCAGAATGTTTTACAAAAAAATTTGACTATAGAGCTTTTAGATTTCAGCACAGCTTTGAATAGCACATATGCACATGTACAAGCATAGTTTGTTTTTATTTTTGTTTTAAACCAATATCTGACTGCTGTTATTTTTTACTTAATTTTATGCCAAATAAAGGAGGAGGAGGAGGAGGAGGAGGAGGAGGAGGATGATGATGATGATGATGATGATGATGATGATGATGATGATGATCATCATCATCATCATCATCATCATCATCATCATCATCATCATCATCATCATCATCATCATCATCATCATCTGATTTTAGCCGCCCAAGAGCAAGCCATCAGAACAAATTCGATCAAGGCCAAAATCGAAAAATCCTTGGACAATGCAAAATGCAGATTATGCAAAGAAGCTGATGAAACTGTAGATCATGTCCTCAGCTGCTGCACAAAGATTGCCCAGACTGAGTACAAACAGAGACACAACTCAGTGGCCAAGATGATCCACTGGACTTTATGCAAGAATTACAACATAAGAACAGCTAAGAACTGGTGGGAACATTGTCCAGAGAAAGCAATGGAAAATGAGAAGGTCAAGATCCTGTGGGACTTTCAAATCCAAATGGACAAAGTGTTGAAACACAATACATCACCTTGATCGAGGACAAGAAAGTGACCATCATCGACATAGTAGTCCCCGTTGACAGCAGGGTCATTGAAAAAGAACACGAGAAGGTCACTAGATACCGCAATTTGAAAATCAAGCTTCAGCGTCTATGGCACAAACCAGCTGAGGACGTTCCAGTGGTAATTGGCACGCTGGGCGCCATCCCGAAAACACTAGGGCAGCACTTGAAACATCTTCGAATTGACAAAATTAACATCTGTCAAATTCAGAAGGCAGCCCTGCTGGGATCTGCACGAATACTACGCCGATACATTACAACTTCCTAGGCCTCTGGGTGAGGCTCGAATTGTAATGAAGGCCAACAACCAGCTAAAGATCTGGCAGCTGTGAAATCTACAATGATGATGATGATGATGATGATGATATCATCTGACTGCAGCTGGCAAAATCTTTAGCATCCCAATTATTGTGGCCCCTTAAAAGGTTACTCAACATGCCTTTTATTTATTTTTAATTTTCATCCATGATCAAGAAGATTATTTTTGCATCACCTTCTTTGGCATACATTCTCTTTTTTTTAAAAAAAAATAGGAATTTGATGTCATTTAAATACAACTTACACTAAAGCAAGCATCTTTTAAAATATTTCCAGGGAAAATATGACTACAGGGTTTTTCCCTCCCATACCAGTCGAAATTATGTAGGAAACTTGAACTTTGGAATGAAACAAGAGTAATCATGAAATTCAGTAATATCCCTGGGTAGCAATCACACTATGAAAAGTTATGTGTTCCTTAATGGGGAGAAAATGCTTTATTTTAAAGAGTGGATGGAACTCTGCTTAAAATACAAGTTTTGAGGGGAACTTTAAACTGGATAATATTGCCAGCTAATTTACAGTCCTGTAGGAAATCGATGCAGCCATCTCCAATTTCATTCAGCTATCCTAAGTTTTGCATTTTTTTGACACGTTTCAAAATTATCTCCTGGCTCCTTTGTCATAATTCACATTGATTGCAGTTCTCTTGATCACAGACAAAGCAATAAACTGCCGGATTAAATGCTGCTAAAGTCAGCACATATACCCTTATTGTCTCATTGGAACTTTTCTGCCTTTTAAGATTTCAAACATTTTTGTTTATTGGCTGATGTGAGCTTTGACGATGAGGATGGTCCAGGCTGTAATAATAGAACAGGCGTTGGAGAATCCACTGGCCCTTAACCGGCTTGGAGGAAACCGAGTGAACCTGGCCTGCAGGGTCTCGTTCCCCTTTTTGCTTGTGTGCATTTCAGAGAGGATGAGAATGAAGCTAACCAGTTCTGTGCCTTCTCAATCCGTGAGGCCTGTGCATGACTGCTGAGTGAGGTTGTGAACTCAGGATTAGAAATTTCCTGGAGATGTAGGGGCAAAGCCTTGGAAGAGCAGAATTTGGGAAAGGGGAGTGATCTCAGTGTGGTGAAGTAACAGTAGTAGTAGCAATAGTATTAATAGTAAAAGGCGAAAGATTTATACGATCTGAAGAGAAACCAGAGTCTGTCCACACTGTAAAACCCAAGTGGAGACTCTTGCTCACATTATACTTGACTGTCCGAGATATGTGGGTATTAGGAATTTCTTTCCTGGATGGGTCTTAGACAAATCTGAAGGAGACTCTGACAACTCTGTTGTGGAGCTTTTGTTAAATAACACAGAGGCCGTGCTCTTGGAAAAAGTAGCAACATTTCTTTTACAAGTGACAGAATTTTCTAAGTGACGTCCAATGCCAGATACAGTTTATCTATCTGTGTTTTGAATGTACTTTTGATTTGTACTTCAGAAATGTCTGTAATGCTCTGGAGCCTATTTTAATATGCCTAATAAAGGTTGTTATAGTAGTAATAGTAGATGAAGAAGAGGAGGAGTTTAGATTTATACCCCGCTTTTCTCAACTGTGAGGAGTCTCAAAGTGACTTTTAAACTCCTTCCCTTTCTTCCCCTGTGAGGTAGGTGGGGCTGAGAGAGTCCTGAGAGAACTGTGACTAGCCTAAGGTTTCCCAGCAGGCTTCATGCGGAGGAGCAAAACATTAGGAGCAAAAAAACTACCAGGCCCCGGCCACATAGTTCAGAAAATCCACAACAGCCTGCTGATTCTGGCTGTGAAAGCGTTCCACAGTGCTATCTGGGATGACTACAACTATTTCCTCCCAAAGTTGGCAGTGGAAACTCCTGTTGGAGAAAGCGGAAGACTGGAGATCTCTTCTTATAGGAAGGCCAACCTCCAAATGAGACCTGGGGATCCACCAGAATTACAGTTCATCTCCAGATTAGAGATCAGTTTCCTTGGAGAAAGAGGATGGGTGGACTCTGGTTGAATCCCCATTTGAAATTTGCACGCAGATCCAAACCTGTTCGTTGTTAAACTGTGTCCTCTTCATCGGAGTTTCTCCCTCCCCACCGCAGCGAGCTCACAGCAGACACACCCGGTTGCAGAACTCTTAGCAATCCCCACTGCCAGGCGAACTTGCTTCACCGGTCTCCCCTGATTGGCTGGTGTGCCTTGATGGGGCGGGACCTTTTCTCACTGTGGAAACGTACATTGTAGGGGCATGATAAAAAAAACAACCAGCGTGTAAATGTTTAACATTTAACTGTGCAGAAAGTCAATCGTTACCTGTGTAAACCATTAATGATTCAAAGTTACACGTTTAGATTATTACACGTTTAACATTTGCATCTCCTTCTTATGGCCGATTGCAAAGCGGAAACGAAACCAAGGAAAGGCTGCGAGCGCATCGCAGCGCTGATTGGTTGCCCAAATTCCACGTCACACTCCAGGGCGGGAAAAGAGTCAGGGTTTCAACTCTCATCCCTCCCCTCGGATCAGCTCTGAACCGTGTTAATGGGGTCTATGCCACTTGCATCCAGGTCCTGCCGGAACGCGGATTAACGGGGAGAACGAGCGCCAGAAATGGAATCTGCCACGCAAGCACTGGGGAGGTTGTCCCTCAAACCTGGTTAGTTTGTGTTCTGAAACCTGGCTAAGACGGTAGTGGGGATTCTATGACATCGTACCCTGCTGAGGTTCCTGTTCTCCTCAGGCTCCATGCCCAAGTCTCCAGGAGTGTCCCAACTGGTATCTGACAACCTTTCTTCTCTAATTTCCCCCCGTGGCCCGGGGTGGGGCGGGCGACCTGGCAACTGTGTGTTCTGCTTCTGAGCATTTCCTGTGTCCTATTGCGTCACATTTCGTCATAACCCCATATCTCTATCTATACACACACAGCAATTTTAGATATGCTAACCCAGTGATGGCGAACCTTTTTGAAACCGAGTGCCCAAATTGAAACCCAAACCCTACTTATGTATCGCAAAGGGCCCACACGGCAATTTAACATGAATGCTGAGGTTTTAGTTTAGAAAAAAAAACAATTGGCTCCCTCTTCCTCTGCCCCACCTGCTTGAGCAGGGGCCAGCCTGCTCTTGCCTCCAGCAAATCCCGCACGCCACCACTCTGTGCCTCTCTAGCATCTCTGCCTCCTCTACGCCGCCCCAGCCACCCAGACCACAGGCACCAAGCCCGCCAGCCGAGTCCTCCCTGCTCACCGCAGTGCACTGACGTCATGCTCAGTGGCCCAGGCCAGCCTACATGTGTGTGTGATTTTCCACCCCCCACATGACGAACTCTGTGTGCACGTGCCCACAGAGGGGGCTCTGAGTGCCACCTCTGGTACCTGTGCCATATGTTCTCCATCACTGTGCTAACCCTTGGACTAATGGCGGCAGCAATGCTTAAGGCCTTGAGGATGAAAGATGTTCTGCATCCTTCGCCCTAAAGGTCACTCTTCAATTACCTTAAACCTTCTTTTGGATTGACCTCTCTGACATTCTTTTGTGCACGGTTTTAACTCTGATTATCTAGCTATCAAAAGAAGCACACTTTCCCTCTTCTATATATTAATTCCGAAAAAGCTCATTAAAAATACTGTAAGAAAAGGACTTTTGAGTCACGCCCACTGATAAGATCTGCTTGGGGATTCATGATTTGATTAAACTCCTACCCATTAAGTATTCCGCAAAGGGAGCACAATGTTCTGTCGCTGGAATTCAAAATGGAAAACACACCGTTTCTGACCAAAGCTTTAAAAACCTGAAAAAAGCATGAAGAAAACATTGGGGGAGGGAACATAAGAACATAAGAACAAGCCAGCTGGATCAGACCAAAGTCCATCTAGTCCAGCTCTCTGCTACTCGCAGTGGCCCACCAGGTGCCCTTGGGAGCTCACATGTAGGATGTGAACGCAATGGCCTTCTGCGGCTGTTGCTCCCGATCACCTGGTCTGTTAAGGCATTTGCAATCTCAGATCAAGGAGGATCAAGATTGGTAGCCATAAATCGACTTCTCCTCCATAAATCTGTCCAAGCCCCTTTTAAAGCTATCCAGGTTAGTGGCCATCACCACCTCCTGTGGCAACATATTCCAAACACCAATCACACGTTGCGTGAAGAAGTGTTTCCTTTTATTAGTCCTAATTCTTCCCCCCAGCATTTTCAATGAATACCCCCTGGTTCTAGTATTGTGAGAAAGAGAGAAAAATGTCTCTCTGTCAACATTTTCTACCCCATGCATAATTTTGTAGACTTCAATCATATCCCCCCTCAGCCGCCTCCTCTCCAAACTAAAGAGTCCCAAACGCTGCAGCCTCTCCTCATAGGGAAGGTGCTCCAGTCCCTCAATCATCCTCGTTGCCCTTCTCTGCACTTTTTCTATCTCCTCAATATCCTTTTTGAGATGCGGCGACCAGAACTGGACACAGTACTCCAAGTGCGGTCGCACCACGGCTTTATATAAGGGCATGACAATCTTTGCAGTTTTATTCTCAATTCCTTTCCTAATTATCCCCAGCATAGAGTTTGCCTTTTTTACAGCTGTTTGCCTTTTTTAGGGGGGAGAACCATTCATTTAGATTAATTATTGTGCAAACCAGTTTAAAAATGTGATTTCAAAAATTGTTAATCTATATTACTCACACACAAAAGAAGTAGGGCCAGTTAACAAACTACATAATTTCCCCTTCATTACTGGAATCACCATTTTTCAGAGTGTTGTTATTTATGGTCCAAATATCTAAGAAACAATAACAATAATTTAGAATAATTTATGCAAAACATGCAAATATACTAATTAAGAATTTTTGAAAGAAAACAATAGGTCAACTTTTCATAATTTTAAAAAAGTTTACTTCATTAGTTTGTTTGCATGTTTTCTATCATTGGAATTTAACTGAACAAAACATCCCAAACGGACGGATTTAAATCAGGGAGCAGAGCAGGCAAGGAGAACTTAACTATGGGAGTTTCCCCACTCGCCAGGATCCCCCCTATGCCACGCGCTGCTCTCAGTACATGGCATCCCTGGCATGCGCCTGGGCATCCCCACGACCCCACGCTCTGCGCGGGGTCATCAAAAGCACCGTTTACAAGAGCTCCAGGGATGCCGCACGCTGAGGGGGCGCGACAGCGGCAGCGGCGGGGCGGCTGCGCTGTCACTGCCCCTGTCATGGGGAGTGCCGGGGGACCCCGCGCTACTTGAGGAGGGCTTAAGGTAAGTGGGGAAAGGCCCTATAACAATGGAGGGGGAAAGGAAAGAAGCTGTTGTTAGTGGGGAACTGAATATATTTGTTCTCTGCTTGTAGTTTGTGGGCATGATCAGTGTAACGAAAAGGCACTTATACAAGTTCTGCTTTCTGCGCTGCCACCAATAATATTTTTCCTCTATAGCCCACTCAATACTGATTTTCCCCAGACACCACCCTTTGCGGGGAACACAGACACACAGACGAAAATACTAATGACTGGAAAGGTTTTAAAAGGTGAACAAAACTGGAACGTTTATTTGCTGGCTAACAGAGGCTTCTCAGGTAACTTTGAGAGGTTTAACGCTTGTTGGTTTCAGAATAAGTTTGTCTTAAGATGTTACTTCAGATTCATATGCACACCGACACACACAGGTGTCTCTTAAGGGAAGATTTAGCTTTGAACTAATAAATTCCCTTACGCACACAGACACTATTCCTCACTGCTCCAATACCCACTGATCACACCCAAACACGCAGTCCAAGCCCAGGAGATTCTGGCACACTTGGCCTCCCTCTCTCCCATTAGTCCTTGCATTTTATGGCTTCACTGCCTCTGGATCTCTGCTTCTCCCAGACTGGTGATTCTGGTGATACACACAGGGGCAAGGCAGACGCGATAGGTCTGGGCAGTTTTAAAACCGCCAAGCTCCTGAAGGGCACTTCAATCTGCACCCAGTCAGGGCCTCCTCTCTCTGTCAAGCATACACCGCTTAGACAGGGACTGGACTTCTGTCAGCCAACTCTGCTGAGACAGAATCCTTTTCTTCCAGAGCTGACAGACTCCTCTCTGCCAGACTCTGCTCTGCTCTCTCTGACCGACTCCTATCAGCACTCAACTCTCCTCTCAGTGCTGTAAGCATACTGGCTCCCCCTAGCTCTTGCCAAACGCTACTGGACCTTTTTCAGCCAATCAGGTCGGTTCTCTCCTTGTGGAGCCTTTTTTCTTTTTCTGGCTGTTGCTAAGGCCTTCTCCCTTTGGCCCGCTGTACGCCAGCCCTTCAGGGTGGGGCAAGTTCGTTACAATCAGCATTTAATTCTTGGTGATATCTAGGCACCTTGGGATCTTTTTTGGATTCCACAGGGTCTTTAAGACAGAGTTGTTTTTAAGGCCAGCCTGTTACCATAATGGCAATGCTGCTTGTTTTTGGCTATGTGCCAAATGATCATGTTTCTGATGCTGAAGGTTGCCAACCTCCAGGTGGTGGCTGGATATCTCTATTACAACTGGTCTCTAGGTAACAGAAATCAGTTCCCTTGGAGAAAATGACGGCTTCCAAAAGTGGATTCTGTGACATTAGACCCCACTGACATCCTCCCCTCCCCTCAACAAACCCTCCCCTCCTCAGGCTCCACCCACAAAATCTCCAAGTATTTTCAATCCCAAAGTTGGCAGTGCTACTGGTTGCCTGAGCTAGGACACTGTTTAATGGGTTGTAGTGTAAGATTATGCATGTTTTAACTTTGCGGATAGGTTGTTCATTGAGTGTTGTGAGCTTTCACCCTGTGGCCCAGGGGAGGGGAGGAGAGGAGAGGGGTATAAATCTAAAATAAAAGAAAGCCAAGTCACCTCAGTTTCAGTGTATATAGGGCAGGGGTGGCGAACCTTTGGCACTCCAGATGTTATGGACTACAGTTCCCATCAGCCCCTGCCAGCATGGCCAATGGGAATTGTAGTCCATAACATCTGGAGTGCCAAGGGTTTGCCACCACGGGTATAGGGGTTTAAATCTGTCTGTAGACTCCATGCCTTGATTTTGAAGTATGGTGGTGGTGGTGGTGGTGGTGGTGGTGGTGGTGGTGGAGAAGACTGCAGTTGTTCATTGGTGTGGGAAAAGCACTCTGCATGTGCACAGAGGTACTTTCCATATGATTCCTTGTTACGCTTGTCCAGGTACTCAGAATCAGGCATACACAGACTGACTGCCTAGCGGCTTTGTGCTGTGGTTCTGTGGTACTCAGCAGTGCTGTAGCACCCATGGGGCTGGGGGGGTGCAATGGGGCACAGGGCTTGCTCGCGGCCCGGTCACAGTTCCCTTTGCTCTTCCCTGGCATTCAAAACCTGTAAATGTAAACGTCATCCTCCAAACAGACTTTACTAACACAGTTTTATGTCCTCACTGAAGTTCAATGTTTCTTTTTCCTGCTGATGTAATGTGTCGGTATGTCCACATGTTTTATTAATTGTTTTAAATGATTTAGCTATTTAATTTTAAAGCTTGTTTTTATAGTGTGATGGTTTGCTGCCTTGGGAATCCTAGATTGGGCAGGAAGGAGGCACACAGATGTTTTAAATAAATTAAATATAGGGTGTCATGTATTTGTGGGATCAGTCAGATTTACAGCGGGAAAGGGAAAATCAAATCATGTAAGCTTTCTTGAACTCCTCGGATGAAGGGTAAATTTGAAATGCAGCAAACAGAATCAGGGGCCGATTATGCATGCATAGTGGGGCCAAATGTCAGCAGCAGCAAGATTTCATGTATGAATGTATTTTTTTTTCAAGTCCCGTTTTCACTTTCCATTCTCTCCACAGCAAGTGAGACCACTTCGAGTATGATTTAATTTTACTTCACCAACAGAGTGGTCAGATTTGCCAGCAAGCACAGCTTTGCCCTGGACATCTTCCCTCTGCCCACAGCCAGCCTTCCCACCCCTGCCCACTGCCATGCCTGCCCCCCCTCCATGTTGTTTGCTCCTCCAAGTGAAAGAAAAGAAGCTCAGGCAGATTTCACATGGACCAAAAACAGCAGTGTCAAAATTATGTAAAATGGTTTAAAATGCTGTAAAAGGGTTTACACTGTTTTCACACCGCTGTTTTTGGCTCATGTGGAATCCACCTCACTGACACAGGCTTAGCCAAAACACACCAACATCTGTGCTTAGAAATTACAAGCCTCTCTGTGTTCCCATGGCAGCGGCGGCGGCGGCAGCAGCAGCAGCAGGGAGTGTGAGTGGGAGGGAGGGGAGAATATCTGCTCTAAGGCTTGGTCCTCTTGTTTAGCAGCATGTGGTACTGGGAATAGCTTTGCTCTTTCATTTTGGGGGAAGGGGATTTTTTTTGGGAACAATACTTTTGATAGAAGTGCAGTTTAAAAACTAAGTCAGCAGTCTTGACTACTGTGTGTAATGAGATCCTTGCCTTTAAGAATCAGAACAAGTGCCTATATGGAATAAGAATATGTGCTTTTAAGATAAGTGTCGTTGCTTTCACATCCTGCATGTGAGCTCCCAAAGGCACCTGGTGGACTAGATGGACTCTGGTCTGATCCAGCAGGCTAGTTCTTATGTCTTAAGAATAAGTTGATGGGCAAAGTTAAGAGAACCAGGCTGGGAGAGTTCTCTGCAGAGAACCTAGGAGGGAGTGCTTCCTTGCGTGTAAAAACAGAAACGTGTGAAGAACCCACTGCAATCCCACTCCATAGAGTGGATCAGGGATTGGTTGGTTCACAACTTACGTTGACTACAGCAGGGTCCCCAACATGATTCCTACACATGGCCTAGCACCTACTGATACCTACCTGATCCCTCCCAAGTGCTTTCAGGATGTGGGGCAATTTCACAGTATGGCTTCTGAGTGGCTATTGGAGATCTGTGCAGAGTAAAATAATATTGCCTTGACAGTAACTAGAGAACTAAGGCTACCTTGCAAGCTGGAAAACATGAGCCTTGCAAGATAAATTATCCAAAATTAACAACCCTTAATTTTTGTAAAAATATATATAAAGATATGAACATTGTCTGGATCCAAAAAAATCAAATAAAAATAGATTAATGCCATAGCAAAAAAGGGGGGGAGGGGAATTGTAATATATGCAATATTAATTTTTTATCCATCCTTAAAATTTTTTTTAACAATAACTGCATATAAAATTGTACCATTTGGCATATTTATTAAATTTAAAAGTATATATGGCTTACATCAGCTTCCTACGCTGAGTTACATTATTTTCATACTAATGAGGAGGTTATAATCCTCTTTTGAACTGCAGTGTTAGTTTGTACAAGAAAATTTGCAAATACACCCCATGTTAGAGAAACAGTTGCAAGCCATTGCTCCCTGTGCTACCTTAGCACATGTATCTATGGAATTAGATGGACCTTTGATCTGATCCAGCTGGGATCTTCTTACATTCTGAATATATTTTGCCAGCTTCGCTCTCTTTAATAAAAGTGCATAAAATGTAGCATGAATTATGTGTCTGCACTTTTGTAGACTACAATCTTCAGGGGCTATATCAGTATCATGTAAAATGAATGTAGGAGGTCGATACACTGTCTTGGTGAGAAACCTAAGAGCAGATTATACAGATGGATAAAGAGCTGTATTTATTTAAAAAAGAGACCTTTAGAGGATACTTGAAAATGACCTCAGTGTGTTTAATGGAGAAAAGAATTTTGGATGGGGAATTAATCCTTGGCTGTTTTTAATCTCCATGAATGAGATATGACATTTGCTGGAGGAATCTGAAGGAGCAAAGAAACTATATAAGCGGAGTTTCCACTAGGTAGCATTCAGAACAATTGCCATCTGCTTTTTAAATTAATTTGACACACAGACATTAGAAGTGGAATGTTGGCTGGTGCAGAATTTAAAACAGAATCAAACTTGCGTCTAAGACAACAAAGCATGGTATGTAAACACGAAGAGTGTTAGCGTACCATGGGTGGATTGAAAGGTTTAAATGCTGAGTCGGTCTGAGAGGGGGTCTGAGAGGGTCAAAAGTGATGTCACGTACTGGCATGATGCCAACAAGGCTCCCCGCCCAGCCAATTTCCTCTGGCAGTTTGCCAACCACAGCAGACAACCCTACAATATTCTCTGTTATTGCTTGTCCAGCTAAGAAGAGAAGAGTTTGGATTTATATATCCTGCTTTTTTCAACCATCTATTTTTAAAAAAAAACATTTATTGTATCATTTGAATATTACATTTTATATTAATGCTTTTCTTCATTCATTTTCAAACAATACATTTTCCCCTTTTTTCCCCTCCCCCTATATTTTTTCATAGTTTTATCAAACAAACAGCAGTAAGTTCATTCTTTGTAATCTCTTCTCCCATTTCTCCTCATTGACTCCAACTTCTTTCATCCAGTCCGCGTATATGGTCCATATCTTCAAGATTTCGCTCTGTTTATCTTGCCACAGTTTATTCTTTGTTATTATTTCAAAAATGTCCAGTGTCACTTGTTCCCAGATGTATTCCAACCATTTCTGGATTGTCCATTTTTTCTTTTCTTTCATGCCTAAAGCTATTGTTGCATGTGCTGCTTTGATCATTATTTTATACATATAGCTAATTTTTTTATCTACCCTTCTATCCTCCATTACACCCATGAACATTAAGTCATTATTTATCCCAATATTAATCTTCACCAGTTTCTTGACATATAACATTGCGGTTGTCCAAAATTTTTTCACTTCTATACATTCTGTCCACATATGGCTATAATATGCCTCCTGATCTCCACAATGCCAGCATTTAGGACTGAGTCCTTTAATCATATATGCTAGTTGTTTTGGTGTTCTATTCCATTTCAATGTCACTTTTCTTTCCAATTCCATATATTTCTCAATCTCCAACTGTCTATTAAATTTTCAGTTTTCCCAGTGTCTAGAAAACCTTCCTTCTCCTATTTTTGATTCAATGTTCTTATCATAAAGTCTTTGTCATCAACCATATACTTATTTTTTCAACCATCTCAAAACAACTTACAAACCCATTATTTTCCTCTCCCCCACAACAGACATCTTGTGAGATGGGTAGGGCTGAGAAAGTTCCAGGAGAACTGTGACTGATTCAAGGTCACTTAGCAGGCTTCATGTTGAAGAGGGGGGAGTCAAACCTGGTTCTCCAGATTAGAGTCCAGCTGCTCTTAACCAGTACGCCATACTGGAATATGTTTGAGATCCAGCTGTTCTAGAACCAGTACAGGCCATTTCAGGTATGCTGAGTGCATATGCTCTATACATGAATGTACAACTTATTTCCATGATCCTCTCCTCCCTCCCCCCCCCATGCATGTTCCTTCTCCCCTCCAAACCTGGAGCTGGCAGCCCTGTTTGGAAGACAGAAGAGATTTGGCTGTTTTATACATAATACATACAAAAAGTGATGGGGTTCAGACTCATCTTTGACTTTAATGTACAGGAACGACCCCTTTTTTCAGTTGTGAAATCTTAGGGCCTTTCTCCACTCACCATTTGTTGCGCGCTACTCTTGCCAAGTAGCGTGGGGTCCAGCGGCACTCCCCACTACAGGGGCGGCGACAACACAGCTGCCCCGACTCTGCCGCTCTCGCGTCCCCTCAGCGCACATCATTTCTGGCACTGCTAAAAACGGCGCCTTTTGATGACCCCGCATAGAGCATGGGGCAGTGGGGAAGCCGGGGAACACAATCCCCGCGCTGAAAAGGTCCACGCGGGATGAAACCGACGTCATTTTTTATTGTGGGGAAACGATGCTACTGGCTTGAAGCTACTATTTCTGTTCTGTAGAATCAGTTGGTTTTTGAAAGCCTGCAAAAACTCTTGGCTGATTTATTGATACTGGGTTTATTACATGTTGTATCAGATGCTGAGAGTTGGTTCAGATTTGCTTGCGAAAAACTGATTGGAGAGTTTTACGGTATTGTGCAAACTACTTGGTTTGGAAAAAGAAGAAAAGCAATTGAGTGCAAGTAGATTTAATCAGTAATCCAGTACATGCAGTAACCCAGACCTTGAAATTCTTCTGTGCAAAATAAATGAAAATATGTGACATTGAGGCCTAAGTATGGCTTTACAGGTTATTTTGCTTGACGGGACACATCTTTGCCAAGGGATTGTTTGCATGGAACTTGGGCCACTTCTGCACAGGCCAATAAACACAGGCTAACCACAGTGTAAAACCCATATGGGGAGGGGGACTTTGCATGGATCTTGCTCCTAATGCAAGTCTTATCTGCATTTCCCCCCACACCCTGGGTTTTTCAAGAATTCCACTATCTGCGATTCTTTTGTTTTAACGTGGATTGCAGTCACAGCTGCCCTGGGAAGCGCACTATTGGCCGTGCTTCCCTTTTCCCCCAGTCCCTGACTCTGTGCTGGGCAGCTACGGAGGGGCACGAAGGGGCTACGGAGGGGGATGGCAGCAAGGCTGTAGAGGCTCATGCCTGCTATGCTTCATAGCTATGCAGCAGAGGGAGGTGAGTGTGGAAAAAAGCACCTCTATACGAAGGCGTTCACCCAGACCAGGGGTAGGGAACCTGCGGCTCTCCAGATGTTCAGGAACTACAATTCCCATCAGCCCCTACCAGCATGGCCAATTGGCCATGCTGACAGAGGCTGATGGGAATTGTAGTTCCTGAACATCTGGAGAGCCACAGGTTCCCTACCCCTGACCCAGACAATGCACTCGCTGACTATGGGACACCCAACAATGCAAAGGCCCTGAGGCTACAACAGGTTCCTTTATCTCACCTGCAACCCGCTTTACATTTGCTGTGCAGAAAGGGCCTCTGTCGCTTTGGAGACTCTTGGTCCCTGTTGGCTCACCGGCTGGCTGAGGGGTATACAATACAACAACCTTTATTAGGCATATTAAAATAGGCTCCAGAGCGTTACAGACATTTCTGAAGTACAAATCAAAAGTACATTCAAAACACAGACAGATAGACTGTATCTAGCATTGGACATTACTTAGAAAGTTCTGTCACTTGTAAAAGAAATTTTGCTACTTTTTCCAAGAGCACGGCCTCTGTGTTATTTAACAAAAGCTCCACAACAGAGTTGTCAGAGTCTCCTTCAGGTTTGTCTAAGACCAACCCAGGAGAGAAATTCCTAATACCCACCTATCTCAGACAGTCAAGTATAATGTGAGCAAGAGTCTCCACTTGGTTTTTACAGTGTGGATAGACCCGAACCTGGAGAGGGATAGATAGGTAGCGACCCTTTGTAATGGCCGATGGGAAAGTATTGCATCTGGCCCTTGTAATCATCCACCTCTGTTGGGGTTCAGTTAATAGTTCAAGATGTTTGGTTATGTGCCCCTGTTCTGGTACTATTCCGACAGAAAGGGGTGAGCATGATTTATTTGCTGAGGGGCATCTGCCATGCACAACAACAGCATGTGCAAAATTTCTTCTTTTGGCAAGCAGCTGCAAGCATTCCTTTTGTTAAATGTTCAGAGCCGGTACAGGCAGGGACTTCTTGTGGACAATATGCATTGGCTTTGTTATGAAAAGAGATGCTGGTACAGTGGGCCTTGCTGGGCCTTCTTGCTGGGACTTGTGGAATCTCTTCCAATTTAAAGGGAACAGCCAGTAGGAGGCCCTTTCCGCAGTGCGGAAAGGGCGCTTCCCCACCAGCAGGAAGAGCAGGCGAGCGGCCCCCAAAGAGGCCGGCGCTAGAGAGGCGGCTCTGCATGGAGCCGCCTCTTCCCCGTCCCTCTCCCCATCTCGCCGCCGCCGTCGCCGCTTGCGCTGGTTTCCTAAGACAAGCTCATCGCTGCCGCCTCCGGACTCTCCAGGGGTCAGAGGACAGAGAGGGAGGGTCTTAGGAGGCCAGCAGGGCGATGGAGGCGACAAGGTGAGTGGGAGAGGGATGGGGAAAACAGCGCATTCCTGGCGGTGCCATTCGCACCGCGCTGCCAGGAATGCGCTGTTTACCAAAAACCTCCCTCCAGGAGGGAGGTTTTTGGAGGCGGCCTGACACCGCCCTGGGGGAGGGGGAGGGGAGCCAGGTCGGCGCTGCTGCGTTTTGGCAGCGCCGCCTGTGCAAACGGCTCCCTGGGGACGGCATTTTTGTCGTCCCCAGGGCGCTGTTTGTGGCCCATGCAGAAAGGGCCTGAGGGAGAAAAAGGCCCCTTCCGCACAGGCAAAAAAATGCGTTTTCAAACCACTTTCACAACGGTTTGCAAGTGGATTTTGCTATTCCGCACAGCTTCAAAGAGCACTGAAAGCAGTTTGAAAGTGCATTATTCTGCATGTGTGGAATGAGCCAAAAAGTAGCTGAAAAGAAGCACTTGTTCTGCCTCTCAGTAAAAATTAATGCACCAAATGTTCTGCATTTTGGAGGAAAGTACTATTAATATCAAGAATGCTATTAATATCAAGGGTACTATTAATATCAAGGATATCAAGGATATTAATAGTGGCCCTTTCCACACAAATCCCCTGAAACATTTCAAAGATGTTTTCAATCCTCCCTTTTGCAATGTATATGTATAAAAGTGAAAGAAGCACAGATAGTTGGATCTGATAAATTATTACATTCAGTGCAAAGAGTCTTCTGCTGGAACAAGAAATTTTGCTTCAGTGGAAAGGTCTTTTCCATTAGAGGAAAGTTCCACCATTAGTAGAACTCTCTCATGGTATCCAACCAGCAATTAAAATGTATGCCTCTGTTTTTACAGCAATGGCATAAAAATGTTTTTTTAAAAAAGCCATAGAATAAACAAATTAAAATGTGAAATCTTGACAAAGACAATTGGTAGGACAGCCATGCCCCAAAACATAAAAGAAATGAGGGGGGAAAAAATCTCAAATAGGAGGGACAAATATTGAAGATCCTCCGAAGATGCCAGCCACAGATGCAGGCGAAACGTCAGGAGAAAATGCTACTGGAACACGGCCATACAGCCCAGAAACCCTACAACACTCCAGTGATTCCGGCTGTGAAAGCCTTCGACAATACAATATTGACAAAGTATGGCATAAGCGGGTTAAAAGGCCTGAATTTAACTGTTTTTCAGCTTGTACATTTCCAATGGTAAAATACAGTTGTTTGGGCAAAATGACAGGGTCTGAGAAATGTCTGTTGGCAAAAATAAAATCACTGATTTTTTCATTCTCTCCTCCGGGGAAGGGACAGCCTTGCCCAATGAGGAAGGAGAACCCGTTTCCCATTCCTAGCAACTTGGGTTACAGGAGTTCAGCCAGCAGCAGCGTGAAAAGGTTTTCTGCCGCTCTTCTACTGGCTGGCTCCGTAGCAATCCCACTGCTGCGTGCGCTATAGCAATTAAGCACAACTGGATCTGTGGAAGGTTGCCACGGATGGCTTTAATAAAATGGTCAGCGATGTGAGGATGCAGCCAGTATTAAGCAAGATGGACACATTGGTCTGAGAACGACACTTCCTTCCGAGGTTCATGAAGATATTCCTCTTTCCTTTTTATTGTTCTCTTTCTCTGCCAATTCAATTCAGTCGGGGTTGCGTACATGTTGGCTGAGAGAGAGGGGGGGGCTTCCCTTCAGTGGAGGGCGATTCCAGGCTGTCCCCACAGCAACTGAGTTGACCCCCTGGAACCGAGCTAAGTGGGCGGGATCATCTTGGTGCCTGTTTCGCTCCTCGATCTTGACTGGTGCTTGTGTTACGGCGGGAAACTGGAGCGTTCTTTTTTTTTTACAGTTTTTACAGTTTACAGTTACATGCGCTTTCTGCCCGCCACGACTCTCCCATTCTGTACATGCCACAAAAGTGGCTCGTGATTGGTTGAATGGATGAGGTGTCGTTTCGATGCTTCCCTACTTCGAAGCTTCAAAGCGGTATTAACCTTGTTCCAGCAGAAAATGTAGTTCATAACTATGACAAGGATGTCGCAGTTCTGAGGGGGGGGGGCTGAGACAAAACAATGTTGAGCTCGGTGGCAGTGGGGATTCACTGAGGCGAACCTAGGTAGAAACCAGTTCAACTCTGTCGGTAGGGAAAGCTTCAGAGATGCATAGTGCAGAGCTATTTTTGACTTCTTCCTTGGCTTGGAACTTGAGGGGAGGTTTTTTTTTTTTTTTGGCCAAGATTGCTAGAAAATCAACAGTGTGTGTGAGAGTGTATAAAAAGAAGAAGAGAAAGGCTTTTATATTCAGGAAGAATGAGCACCCCTGCAGTGCTACTAAATTTGCCTCCAGTTATGAGACTTGAGAAGTTGGTGCATCATCTCAAGGGGCTCTCTGCTTCTTAGGCTTTTGTGGCATGAGCGTTCTGGCAGATACTGCACAGTGCTATCTACAAATTCTCATTCATCACGTTCTTACCAGATTGCCTTAAGGTGTATTTTTCCACCCATCAGTTCTATCATCAGTATAATAGAAGTAATCGTAACGATATTGCAGAGCTCACGGGATAACTATCAGACAAATTCCTTGGACTTAGAATATTCTAACTTGTAGGTCTTTAACCTCAAATAGGGAAACATCGGCCAAATTATGGAAAAAAATATACAGATGAGCCAAGCTTCCCATTTCATTTCCCCCCAATGGTTTTAGACCTCTGCTTTCCACTGGTGGATTTTAGATCTGTAGATGTGTACAGTTTTGCTGCAGTTTTATCTATACAGTTACAACACTGGCAGCCCAATCCAACTTGGGGAGGGGGGCAAATGAGCTCTTGGAGCTGGTTTGGGGCTGTGCTGGGAGGCAGGAGGGCACTGCAGACCATGGCAGTGCCTAACCCAGCAGAGAGCTTGGCCTTCAGAGCTGCACTGGCATCCAGGCAGATGTTGGCATGGCTGGGGCATTCTGAGAATGTTCTCGTGGTTGGAGCTGACTTTAGTCAGCTTCCACTGGCCTTTGGAGCTGGGAATGCCCCCAGCATAGCTCACAGGCTTATGCCAACCCCAAGGGTGGCATAAGTCCATTTTGGGCTATGGAAGGCCTTCAGGCATTTGCTAACTCCTCGTGCCACCTGGAAGCTCTCTAGAGGTGGCATGGCAGCATTCCCATCCTTGGCACCTCAGCCCCTGTGGATTGGGCTGTTAGTACTATATAATACTGATTTACTGAGGGACAAAAATGTTGGAAAGTGTGTATGTGTTATGGAACAAATCAAGCTTGAGGAATGGAAAATGGTGCAGGAATTAATCGCAACTCTCAAGCTCTTCTCAAAAAAACATAAACAGGGATTTTCAGAGCAGAAAGCATAAGGAATCCATACTAAATTCATCAACAGTATAGATCATATAAAGTCACTGACAAACATGCATCTTAGCTCCACATAAACTTCATCCTCCTTCTCTTGTACATCTTACCATCTTAGGTTTTTGAGGAAAAGTCCTCAGGACAAGCTTAGATTTTTTTATTGATGTAAGTCAATGACCAAATAAATAAAATGACAATTAAAACTGTATAAGGTATGGTTCTGGTGGGTTTTCTGGGCTGTGTGGCCGTGGTCTGGTGGATCTTGTTCCTAACATTTCACCTGCATCAGTGGCTGGCATCTTCAGAGGTGTATCACAGAGGGAAGTCTGTTACACACTGTGTAACGGTAGGAGCAAAATCCACCAGACCACAGCCACACAGCCTGGAAAACCCACCAGAACCAGCTGAATCCGGCTGTGAAAGCCTTCGACAATACATTGTATAAGGTATGTTTATATGGCTTGATATTTATGACTTTTGCCAAGAAAACAGTAATTAAGAAGATCCAAGGCCAACACTATAAATCAATAGAGCAATAATCAATAAATCAATAGAATAATCAATACATCAATAGAGCAATAATATTAGAGCAATACATAGAGCAAAAACCACACAGCACCCAAATATAAATTAAAATTTATGGCTCATTCCGCACATGCAGAATAATGCACTTTCAAACTGCTCTCAGTGCTCTTTGAAGCTGTGTGGAATAGCGAAATCCACTTGCAAACAGTTGTGAAAGTGGTTTGAAAACACATTATTTTGCGTGTGCGGAAGGGGCCTAAGAAAATATGAAATAAGGAATGTTTCTTCATTTCTAAACAAGAGGCTAAACTGTACTGTCTTCCTTCTGGGTCAGAAGGGCTGAGAATGTTGAACAAGAAGAAGATTTAAATTCATAATGTTCCATCATTTTAAAATGTCATGGGGCTCTCTGCAATCCAAGGGGATGACAACTCCATGTTCCAACCGGGGTTGGAAATTCCAGATTTGCAAATTCCTGGAGATTTGGGGGAAGAACCTGGGGTCAGTGAAGTTTGGGGAGTGGAACTTTTAGCAGACTCAAATGGATCTTTTTCAAGTTCAAGAGTTGATTGTGAATCTTTAAGCCTGTGGAAACACTCTGGTCGTTTTCCCACTTACCGTCTGCTGCGCGCTGCTGTCGCTAAGTAGCGTGGGGTCCCCCGGCACTCCCCACTACAGGGGCGGCGACAATGCAGCCGCCCCAACGCTGCCGCTGTCGCGCCCCCTCAGTGCATGTCATTCCTGGCGCTCCTCAAAACAGCGCCTTTTGATGACACTGCACAGAGCGCGGGGTCGTGGGGAAGCTTGGGAGCGCGTCAGAAAGGATGCGCGCTAAGAGTAGTGCGCAGCAAAGGGGGGAGTGAGGTAAGTGGGGAAATGACCCCTGTTGAAGGAGACCTGGGCCCAGCAAGACTTAACACAATTCCTCACAGCTTATAGTTGAGGCAGCAATGGTTTTTACCATCTCGTGGCCTCTTTCTTACTCACCCTCTCCCTTCCCTATTCATCTATGTAGGCTGTTTGAAATTTATTACAGCCTAATTTGTGTGATTTCACCACCATGCGGATATGCATTTTATAGACAGATAAGGTTAATTGATGCTGTGCATCATCTTATTCTATTTGTCCAATGTTGGAAACTGCCCTGAGCCAGCAAGGGGAAGGTCCGCCTAAAAATAAATACGTAAGTCAGAAAATAAGTCTGGCTGATATATTATAACGCAGTGTTATGGAGTAGTAACTGGTCAAAATCAATAAATCTACACCTTGGCTTTAAGCCCTTATATCTAATAACCATTGATGGAAAAATAACTAATTTGGCTTTTGCTTGAAAATCACTTTTACCCATCTCCCCTGTCTCTTTCCCAGACACGCATATGCAAAGCTCCCTAAACCCTTGATACCTGGATTTTAACAAGCCATACATTTCTTCAAAGCACGTGCAAGATATGAAGACAGATGAGGTCCTTAGTAGTATTGAATTGGTCAGTACAATTTCAAAATGAAAATTGGCAATCTCATGTTTAATATTCCCCTATGTCAATTGGCCATGCTGGCAGGGGCTGATGGGAATTGTAGTCCATGAACATCTGGAGTGCCATAGGTTGGCCACCCCTGTGTATACGTTTAAAAAGAACTCTCCCTGTGCATAGAAAACCAGCAGAAGACATTTCTCCACAATTCAACAGGTTTTTTGTTTGTGTCTGTTCTTAGTGGGAAGATCACTTAAAAAAAAGGCACTCTGAGCTACAGTGGAGCAGTAGTGGCGTAGGAGGTTAAGAGCTCGTGTATCTAATCTGGAGGAACCGGGTTTGATTCCCAGCTCTGCCGCCTGAGCTGTGGAGGCTGATCTGGGGAATTCAGATTAGCCTGTGCACTCCCACACACGCCAGCTGGGTGACCTTGGGCTAGTCACAGCTTCTCGGAGCTCTCTCAGCCCCACCTACCTCACAGGGTGTTTGTTGTGAGGGGGGAAGGGCAAGGAGATTGTAAGCCCCTTTGAGTCTCCTGCAGGAGAGAAAGGGGGGATATAAATCCAAACTCTTCTTCTTCAGTTGGCAATGGCACAATCCACTCTTCCAGCACCCTCATTGGATTGCGTGCGTTTACCTGGGTGCATGTGACACTCAGAAATGCCTTAGCAGTGGTGTAGCGCCAAGGGGGTGGTGTATGTGTGATGCACCATGCGTGCACCAGCGCAGGGGCATGGTGGGGGCATTCCAGGTGTGGCAGGGGCGTGGCAGGAGTGCAGGGCACACGCGTGCCCCGGGCGCACTTCCCTCTCGCTACAGCTCTGCGCCTTAGGATTCGTATTCATTAAAAAGTAGCATCCCAAATTGCTGGCACTGAAATGTAGCAGCAACTATGCCTCAGTGTGTGAAGAATAATGAATTCCAGCACCCTATGGGGTTTTTCCTCCCAAAGCCAGAGGGAACATATGTTGAGGAAACACCGCAGCATTCCGAATCTCTGCAGTTTTCTTTTGTGCCATATGTTGTTCAGAGTTTTTCCTTTCTTCTGCCAGTATCAGGCAGTCTCTAGATTTCTGTCCTTCTTCCCCACCCAGTTATCTGTCCTCTTGTGAACACACACACACACACACACACACACACACACACACACACACACACACACACACACACACACACACACACACACACACACACACACACACACACACACACACACACTCACTCACACACACACACACACACACACACACACTCACTCACACACACACACACACACACACACACACACACACACACACACACACACACACACACACACACTTACTACTACTGAAATAAACATAAACGGAAATGGAAAAGAATTTCTTTGAAAAGCATTTTGGCTTTCAAGCCCCAGCGGCACCTGATGAGATATAAGGATGTTTTCTGTTCAGTAAAGAAGCCCGCCGAGAAAGGTTCATGTCAAGATTAACAATCATATGTTGCTTTTTATAAACTTGTTATGGCCGCTTCAAGATCGTTAGATAAGCGCCTTCACGCTAAGAGTTCTGGCGGCGCATGCAAGCCCGTCAGCATGAACAGGGCTACGAGGCCGGCAGATTGCAGGCTGCCCGCGATGGAGTCGTTTTTCCTCGTTCTTCCCCATCATTTGTATCTTGGCGTGAGTCTGCCGACGTTCCTCCGACCCTGGAGGTCGAGGACAGTGGGCGGGCCATACGCCCAGCAGGTGACGACGGCAGGGACACCGCGGAGGCATATGCTGATCGAGACAGCGTCTTCCGGCGCGTTCGCGACCGCCATCGGAAGACGCTTCAACAACAACCCTTTAAAGCGTTGTTTAAGGCCGCCTGACGCCTGGGGAGGTGAAGTTAGTGCCGTCGCCGCTGCTGCGCTGCAGCAGCGGGCGCTTGTAGCGACGGTATGCCTGGGACGGTGTTTTACCGCCTCTGTGTCGCCGGCACGGGCCGCAAGGAAACGGCCTATGATTTCTTAGGCTCCTTCCGCACATGCAGAATAATGCACTTTCAAACTGCTTTCAGTGCTCTTTGAAGCCTGTGCGGAATAGCAAAATCCACTTGCAAACAGTTGCGAAAGTGGTTTGAAAATGCATTATTTTGCATGTGCGGAAGGGGCCTTATATTCTTATATTCTATTGTTTCTTATATTCTCGAACCAAACCCTTGCTTCTCTGCCAGTTCAATTAAGGCAACAGGACACTGATGATGGTTTTTCTTAGAGGAGCATGCCTTTTGAGGGGGGGTATTTGGGAGGTTCAAAAACCCCTCCCCCCCCCAAAAAAAACCCCAACCTGCCAGAAACTCACGTTGGCTCTTTCGGCTTTTTCCAAAAAAGTTCAGGTTGTTTAAAGTTGAACAAAAACATTTCCCAACTTCAGAACTGAATGCAGGGATCGACTCGGCTGACCATTGCATGCTGCTCTGCTTGGGTTTTTGAGGTAGCAAGGAGTGATAGCTGAGTGCCCCCCCCCCCCAAAAAAAGGCAAAACATTTTTCACCTTTTTTAGGCTTTGGCCATTCGATTCTGCCTGGATAGTCTTTTTTGTTTGTTTCATTTTTGACTCAACTTTATCTGAGTGCGCAGCCCCAGTTTTCCACTGCTACGATTAACCATTTTGTGCAGAAACGGCCAAACTTGAGGTTGGGGGACAATCACCTCGACCATTGCCAGGAGAGGACAGGAGTGTTCATGACTACAGGGATTCCTATCTCTCCACTTGGAGTTTTTTGATCAAGAAAAAAATTAATTCGTTAGGCTTCACTTTAGATTTCTTCATAAACATGGACGAAGCGCAAATAGTCAAACTTCTGTCGCTAAGGCTACTTGGCGCTGAAAACCAACTGCTTTCTACTCAGCACATGAAGGGCATTTTACCGGAGGGCTCCTGCCCTTCCTT
This sequence comes from Sphaerodactylus townsendi, assembly GCF_021028975.2. Lineage (NCBI taxonomy): Eukaryota > Metazoa > Chordata > Lepidosauria > Squamata > Sphaerodactylidae > Sphaerodactylus > Sphaerodactylus townsendi. The sequence continues at coordinate 6,928,852 of NC_059437.1, forward strand.
CCAGTAAAGGCCTACCAAGGTATTTCTATGATATATCTTCGTCGCACCGGACATACCTTAATGCTAGACCGACTGAACGTCCTACCCTCAGCAGTCCTGAGCGGCAGATTTCTCCAGATCCCATACCAACAAAGAACGTGTCCCTGCTCACAAAAAGCCATCGAAACAATCGAGCACATCCTCCTAGATTGCGAACTATATGCTTCATCTAGAAGACAATATATAGACCCGTATACTGAGAACTATGCCTACTCATCAGACAAGGTCAAAGCTTTCTATCTGCTTTGTGCTCAGTCTCCTCAGAGATCCCTAGACGTTGCCAAATTCCTGGCACTGGCACAACAGATTCACTACAGATTTTAGTTGATTTATTTATTTATTTATTTATTGTTTTAACTGCTGGAAATGCCTGAACCTACTTATTTTAACTTGATTCTCCTCAACCTCTCTGTTGTATTTTAAACTCATGCCAATAAAAGGTTGATGATGATGATGACTACAGGGAATCCAGTGTGGAGGCTCTCTTTTTGGCCAGATACCTGAAAGCTAAGACGCAGGCAAGCTGAATACCACTTAACCCCTTCCTGTGAGTGGGGGCTCCAGGTGAAGATTCCTGCCCAGAAGGGTTGCCATTCTGGTATTTGGGCAAAAACTCTATGGTAGAAGCCCAGTCCCCCTGAGCACAGAGCATGCTGGACATGAAGTCATAACATTAAGGCCCACCATAATCTGTAGACTTCACTACCCATTGAACACATCAGTTTGCCTGTTTATTGAGTCCGCAACCATTGCAGCATCAACCTCAGCATTGTCTCCTCCAACTGGCAGCTGGTCTCCAGGGTCTCAGGTAGAACTTTACCAATGCTTGCTACCTGATTTTTTTTTTAACTGGAGCTGCTTGAGCTAGATCTTCTAATAGTGTGAGGGTGAATAACTCTGATTACCTGAGCAGTGGATCTCACAATTCCCATCAGCCCCTACAATTGGCCATCCTGGCAGGGGTTGATGGGAATTGTAGTCCATAACATCTGGAGTGCCAAAGGTTCGCCACCATGGCTCTACACCCAAAGCAGATGATGTACCACTGAGCCACAGCGAAAGTGACCAGTTTCTAGGTGGGGCCTGGAAATCTCCCACAACACAGAGATCAGTCCCCCTAGAGCACAGGTGTCAAACTCATGGCCCTCCAGATGTTCTTGAACTACATTTCCCATCAGCCCTTGCCAGTATAGCCAATGCTCATGTTGGGAGGGACTGATGGGAATTGTAGTTCATGAACATCTGGAGGGCCATGAGTTTGACACCCCTGCCCTAGAGAAAGTAGTTGGACTCTACAGAATTACACTGTGTTAAAGGCTCTCCCATCCCCAAATCCTGCCATTTTCAGGTTCCATCCCCAAATCTTTAGGAGTTTCCCAACCCATTAGAACATAAGAACATAAGAACAAGCCAGCTGGATCAGACCAGAGTCCATCTAGTCCAGCTCTCTGCTACTCGCAGTGGCCCACCAGGTGCCTTTGGGAGCTCACAGGCAGGATGTGAAAGCAATGGCCTTCTCATGGGCTGTTGCCCCATCACCTGGTCTGTTAAGGCATTTGCAATCTCAGATCAAAGAGGATCAAGATTGGTAGCCATACATTGACTTCTCCTCCATAAATCTGTCCAAGCCCCTTTTAAAGCTATAAAGGTTTGTGGCCATCACCACCTCCTGTGGCAGCATATTCCAAACACCAATCACACGTTGCGTGAAGAAGTGTTTTCTTTATTAGTCCTAATTCTTCCCCCCAGCATTTTCAATGAATGCCCCCTGGTTCTAGTATTGTGAGAAAGAGAGAAAAATTTCTGTCTGTCAACATTTTCTACCCCATGCATAATTTTATAGACTTCAATCATATCCCCCCTCAGCCGTCTCCTCTCCAAACTAAAGAGTCCCAAACTCTTGGGAGTTGCAGCCTCTCCTCATAGGGAAGGTGCTCCAGTCCCTCAATCATCCTCGTTGCCCTTCTCTGCACTTTTTCTATCTCTTCAATATCCTTTTTGAGATGTATGCACTAGAACTGAACATTAGTACTCTGGCGCGGCTCCATTCACTGCTTTATATAAGGGCATGACAATCCTTGCAGTTTTATTATCAACTCCTTTCCTAATGATCCCCAGAGCTGACCACCCGAGCCATGGTCCTTTTCCTTTTCCTGCTGGACTGTATCCAAATTGGGCGGCAACTCACATCAAACCACAGTAAATAGCACATCACCTCTTGCTGATTTCTTTTACTGCTGCTTTTGAATTTCCACATATCCCTGTGAAGATCCCTGGTCGCTTCTCCATTCTGCAGATTGAACCCCGGATGATTTATGTTTCTGCTATTTGGTTTCCTTGCACCAAATTTCCCCTTAAAGCTCTCACACATTTTTCAAAGTTATTTATGATCAATAAATCAATACCGTATGTGTATCATACCGATAAATGATGTGCACTCTATGCATAAATTGCATATAAAAAGCGTGTACGTGTGCATACACAATACAAATGCATCTGCAAGAGTGAACTGGAGAGGTTCTGAACAGTTGTTCATCTGACATTCTTGTTGTTCAAAATTGAACGTTAGTTCGTCTCACGTCCTTGTCCTTTTTGTTTAAAGACAAACAATGCAGTTGCTATTTATGAATAACATGTAAGTTATTTATTAACTTCGTATATAGAAGAAGGAGGAGGAGGAGGAGGAGGAGGAGGAGGAGGAGAAGAGGAGGAGGAGGAGGAGGAGGAGGAGGAGTTTGGATTTATATCCCCCCTTTCTCTCCTGCAGAGACTCAAAGGGGCTGACAATCTCCTTTCCCTTCCCCCCTCACAACAAACACCCTGTGAGGTGGGTGGGGCTGAAAGAGCTCCAAGAAGCTGTGACTAGCCCAAGGTCACCCAGCTGGCGTGAGTGGGAGTGTACAGGCTAATCTGAATTCCCCAGATAAGCCTCCACAGCTCAGGCAGCAGAGCTGGGAATCAAACCCAGTTCCTCCAGATTAGATAACACGAGCTCTTAACCTGCTACGCCACTGCTGCTCCCTTCCTATCTCACCAATGCGCACCTGAGCCATTGTCAATTCTATCCAGTTCAGTTCAATTCTCCCCTCCTTTGCTTTATCCTCATAACAACGCTGTGAGAAAGAACTGGTCTGCCAATGTCACCCAGCTGGCCTTCTTCTCAAAGCAAGGATTTTTACCTGTATGTCTCACAGATCTTAGGGTAACACTGTGATCATTATATAATAATGTTGCCTCTTTCTGGTTTAGTGGTTAGGAGTAGTGGACTGTAATATGGAGAACCATGTTTGATTCCCAGCTTCTCTGCATGACTCTAAACTGCTGAGGTGGGTCTGTTTTTCCCGCTCCTCCACATGAGACCTGCTGGGTGACCATGGGCTAGTCACAGTTCTCTCAGAACTCTCTCAGCCCCACTTACCTCACAAGGTGCCTGTTTTGGGAAGAGGAAGAGAAGGAGTTTGTGAACCATTCAGAAACTGTTTGGGGTCGAGAAAGGTGGGGTATAAATACAAACTCCCCTTCGTTCAAAAAGAGAGTGAAAACAATGGAGACGTTTCCCAATGTTTTGATTCCTCTGTGGTCACTGCTTCTCATGTCTGGCAGGCATTGATAGTGCGGGTAAACATGGCTGCCGATGAAGATAAAAGAACATTTATTACGGTAATTGTCTGGTCTAAGTTTTTTCAAAAGTCGTTTCAAAATCAAGAAGCTGACATTTTCTCCCACGGGGTGACAAGCATTTAAGAGCCAGTTCCTTTGAAAGACTCGTTCCCATCGTGGGTCATCTTGAATACTCACCTCATAAGCATCAGGCAAGACGATAAAAGGAGGGTTTATCGTGAATTCCACACTGTTCTTTTCTGTGCATAATTAATGGTGAGTGGTCAAAGAATTAATTTTTCACATCAGAATAATGTGAACATTCGCTTCCAGTCTCTCTCTGGCTTTTTAAAGATGCCTTCAGTTGTCTACTTGTGATGCTGACGAAGTTGTAAACACAACGGACTTGTAATATGAAATTTCGGCACAGTCAATACATGCTTTGCATCGTGTGTTGTTACCTTCAAAAATTTCACAGTGAAAGTAATATTTTGAGTTGATGCCCAGTTTTTGTAATGGTACAGTTAGCATTCGTCAAATCATCAGCAAGAGCACTTTATCTTAGCTGGTACACCCTCAGAATCTGAGAACTTGAATTTCTCACTTTGAAAATGACATTCCTTTATGACATCATTAAACACAGATGGCGAGACAATGAATTTCAAGAATTTCACTGTCAAGCCAAGTATACTGTCTGTGAGAGTCTGGGAAGGATTGTGAGAATCTGGGAAGGACAAACCCTGCCAACTTGGAAGCAGCAGTGGTGTAGTGGTTAAGAGCAGGTTGTACTCTAATCTGGAGGAACTGGGTTTGATTCCCCACTCTGTCACTTGAGCTGTGGAGGCTTATCTGGGGAAGTCAGTTTAGCCTGTGCACTCCCACAGACCCCAACTGTTTAGCTCCAACACTCCAACAGTTTAGCCTGTGCACTCCAACAGACCTTGGGCTAGTCTCAGTTCTTCTGAGCTCTCTCTGCCCCACCTACCTCACAGGATGTTTGTTGTGAGGGGAGACAGGAAAGGAGTTTGTGAGCCCCTTTGAGTCTCCTACAGGAAAGGGGGGAATATAAATCCAATTCTCCTCCTCCTCCTCCTCCTCCTCCTCCTCCTCCTCTCCCACCTGACCAACCCATGACATCACAGGGTGCACATGTTAATAAGACTTAATGTGCTACCCTTAGCGATATTATGAGATTTTAGAAAATACCACTTGCAGCTACATTCTGCCCAGTGGTGGGATCCAAAAATTTTAATAACAGGTTCCCATGGTGGTGGGATTCAAACTGTGGCGTAGCACCAGTGGAGCTGGGTGGGGCACGATGGGGGCATGGCTGGGCATTCCGGGGGCAGGGCATTCCTGGGTGGGGCTATGGCAAGGACGCAGCCACTGCGCCGGTCCTTGGGTGGGAAACAAATGCACGCATGCGCAGGCTGCCATGCACGCTGGTGCACCTCCTGCTAGACTGCTTCAAGTTCTGCGCACTACTCCTGAGAGGAGGGGCGTAACTAAGGCAAAAATCATGTGGCAAAATCACCAATTAGTAACTCCCTCTCGGCACACACAAATAATTAGTAACCTACTCTCGGGAACCTGTGAGAACCTGCTGGATCCCACCTCTGATTCTGCCCCAGTGGCCAGAGCTATGTATAATTGGTTATACATGTCCTTCTGCGCTGTCTTTTTTGTCAGGTAATTCAATCCAAGCTTATTTATCCATTGTTAGTTAGAGAGTGGCAATCAGATGAGAATAAGGTAGCCCCTCCTTAAGGCTGCTCAGGATAGGGATACAATAGGTTTAATTGCCAACTTTCTGCAGCAAGCAATGAGGATTTGTGAAGGCTATATAGCACTATTGCAACTGTTAAATATGGATGTCACGGTGCAATTTTGAATTTTTTATTTCCTTTGAGACTCCCTTTATATGCCAGTAAAATCTTTGTATTTGTATTCCTTTCTGAGAGCTGGATTTGACTTGAGAGAAGGTGGCATGATGTGTTCAGATAGGATATAAGTGGCATGTCTGTTTAGTAGAACCTAAGGAGCCCCTCGATAAATTATGTGGATCAATTCCCATCAGCCCCAGGCCAGGGGAATTGTAGTTCATGAACATCTGGAGTCCCATAGGTTCACCACCATGGGTCTAGCCCAATCTTGTTAAATTTCAGATTCTACACAGGGTCAGTACTTGGATGGGAGACCACCTAGGACAGTGGTGGTGAACCTTTGGCACTCCAGATGTTATGGACTACAATTCCCATCAGCCCCTGCCAGCATGGCCAATTGGCCATGCTGGAAGGCGCTGATGGGAATTGTAGTCCATAACATCTGGAGTGCCAAAGGTTCACCACCATGGACCTAGGAAGACTACGGAGGAAGATGATGGCAAACCACCTTTGCTTCCCACTTGCCTTCATATTTTTTTTGCTGGAGTTACCATAACTTGGTTGTACCTTGATGGCACTTATATCCATAGTGTACAGGACAATGTCTCCAGTGCAGCAGTCAAATGGCCATCATGTAAGCATCACCCACTGGTTTAGGCAATGCTCTCCTTTCTGTCTGCCTCTGCCCAAAGATACGCCCTGGCGCTGAAAGAACCTGAAAGAACACATTTACAACTTAGGAAAACCCTCCTCTTTTTTCACTAGCCAGTGTCAAAAGTTAACCATCAGTGGTCCAAATGCAGTTTGAGCTGGGCAGGGGGAGTTTTGAGCAAATATTTATTACTTCCATTCCATAAAGCAAAATACATTGGTGGAAAGTGCTATCATGTTATAGCTGACTTCGGGTAACCAGGTAGGGCTTTCAAGGCAAGAGGTGTTGACAGATGTAGTGGTTAAGAGTGGCGGACTCTAATCTGGAGGATCAGGTTTGATTCCCCACTCCTTCACATGAAGCCTACTGGCAACCTCAGGCTAGTCACAGTTCTCTCAGAACTCTCTCAGCCCCACCTACCTCACAAGGTTCTTGTTGAGAAGAGTGGAAGTGAAAAAAAAATTAAGCCACTTTGAAACTCCTTGTGATTGAGAAAAACCGGGTATAAATCCAAACTCTTCTTCTCGTTGTCATTTCGGGGTAGCAACTGTGGACTTCCTTCCTTAATTGTCTCCCATCCAAGCACGAAGCAGGGCTGACCCTTCTCAGCTCTCAGGGTCTGATCAGCTTGGGGTATCCTGGGCCATCCAGGTGAGGCTGAAGCAACAACTTAGTAACCGACTAATACTAAAAGTATCAATATAGTAGGAGAAGAATATCACAATAAACTTCAAATGCAGCAGGCTAGATTGTAAAAAAAAAAAATACACACAAACAGTCAGGGGGTAAATACATATATATTCCAGATTCCTCCTCCCCCACCTTTCTAAGTGGCCCCTTCCGCACACGCAAAATAATGCGTTTTCAAACCACTTTCACGACTGTTTGCAAGTGGATTTTGCCATTCCGCACAGCTTCAAAGAGCACTGAAAGCAGTTTGAAAGTGCCTTATTCTGCATGTGCGGAAGGAGCCCATGTTTTTAAAATGTTTGTGGGCAGTTCAGTATTGCGGGGGAAGGAAGACATGCAGGTAAACAGAAACGGAAAGCAATCTGTTTAAATACAGTTTTCTTTCCTGCCCCGCACAAAAAAGGGGGAGGGGAAATGGAGTAATGAAGATGGGTAAAGCATCTTTTACGCTTGGGAAACGAGTTCAGGTAAATCCCGATGGCCGATCCACGGTAACACGGACAAGGAGAAATCTATCTTACAGTTGCACTTTCAAAGAACGACTTATTTCCGTGTAAGAAAAAAAAATCATAGAAATAAAATGCTTCCACTTCCTTTGGGTCTTTTTCCTGCAAGGGAATGGTTTCCTTGAGCAGTTTGTGTGGAGGAAAATGCATCATACAAGGGCATGTTTGGGAGAGAGATCTTTTCCTTGTCTAGGAGAGGTGAACCAGAAGTATGTGTGGTCATTCCTGGTCATGGTCTCTTGCTGTGTGCAAATTGCTCTTTTTTCCTAAAAGGGAAGTCTTACTATCCAAGTAGGGAACGTGTCACATTTTTTGAAGGAGCTTTTGGTCACACGCTTGTCGTATCATTAGTTGACACCCACCAGTTGACGGAACGTCAAATCCCACAGGGAGACTGTGCACATCTCCTCAAATCTGCCAATATACATTATTCATCACATTAATACCCAATTTCACACTTCCCTGACAAGTATAGCTTCAGGATATGCTACCACTAAATCATCTTACTAAAGAGAAATTGAGTAGCTTTCCATAAAATGTAATTTTTAAAAAAATACTTTGAAGAATTGTTGCATGCCATTATTGTAAAAAAAATCTTTAGTTCCAAGGGTGTATGACAGCAGAGTGAATGGGCACATGGGGAAAAAAATGCTGATTTAATTCATGCATAAGGAATTGTGTAAACACATGTCTTTACAACAGGGAGTTAAAGAGCATCCTTTGTTAAATAAGCTAAGCTATCACAGACATTTCCTTTTTTTCCTTTTACATCCTTATTGTTACCTGGCTTTGTGATTCCCTGGGCCTTCTAAATTGTGTTGGCGCTTTAGAAAAATTACTCCGTTAGCAGCAAAGTCCACTATACAGACAAATACAACTGGCTCTAGGAAACTGTTATGATGGGTTCATGGCACCCACTGAGGGGGCCAACTCCTCCTGCCTTCTCTCCTTGACCCCACATAACCAGCCCCCCCATCTTCCTCTTCTTCCCAGATGCCCATGTCAGCACACAAGAAGAAGAAGAGTTTGGATTTATATCCCCCCTTTCTCTCCTGCAGAGACTCAAAGGGGCTTACAATCTCCTTGCCCTCCCCCCCTCACAACAAACACCCTGTGAGGTAGGTGGGGCTGAGAGAGCTCCGAGAAGCTGTGACTAGCCCAAGGTCACCCAGCTGGCATGTGTGGGAGTGTACAGGCTAATCTGAATTCCCCAGATAAATCTCCACAGCTCAGGCGGCAGAGCTGGGAATCAAACCCGGTTCCTCCAGATTAGATACACGAGCTCTTAACCTCCTACGCTACTGCTGCTCCTGGTTTAACCCACCAAGGTTTAACCCACCAAGGGGGTGATTCCTCCTGCCTTTCCCCTCCTCTCAACCCCATGTCACTAGCTCCCTCCTCCTTCTCCTCCTCTTTCCGGACACCTGCTCCTCTTCCTAGATGCCTATATTATCAACAACAGTCAATGGCACAGTTGTGGCCACCAGGAGTCGCAATCCTCCACAGGGAGTGACCGATGCCTGCACCTGCTCCTCCTCAGGCAACTGCAGACAGCACAATGACTGTAATTATTCTTATCCCTCTGGAACCTCGGAGGGAAGACAAGGTAAACACACATGCAAACAGGCAGCGCCTGAAAGCAGCGCTCTCACGCTGGTGCCCTTCACACAGGGCTAGCAGGAAGATGCCACTTTTCAAAAAACAAGCTCATGGAGCATGTTTTGAAAGCAGTGTTTTTGCACTGTTGGGCGGGGGGGGGGGTGAGCTCAGCTGTGCGAACAGCGCCCCAGGGATGGTGTTTTTACCGTCCCTAGGGCGCTATTTTTGGGCCGTGCAGAAACCTTAGTCAAAATGGTACAATGTTCTTTACAGTACAGTCCTCAGGCGAGTTCCTCCAGTCTAATCCCATGGAAATGTACGGCCTTGGACTGGCGTCACCTTAGGATTGCATGGTTAGCCAGTCTAGCAACAAGCCAGTCATGGAAACAGAAGACCTGAAAGAGAAGTGTGTGCGCTGAAGAGCTGTGTGCTGAAGGAGGTCAGGGAATCGGCAGAGAAGCTGAATGGGGTTTTTTTTGCCTTTGTCTATAGAGAAAATGAAATTTTCTGAGCCGTTGTTCTAAAGAGTGCATTTGAAGAGTGGTGCTTAATTGACAAATTAAAAAGTAACAAGTCAGCAGGGTTGGATGGTTGATTCCAGGGAGACGTTTAAAGACTTCAGATGTGAAATGCCATTCCTTTCCAGAGGACGAGAAGATGCAAAAATCTGATACAGGGGAAGAAAGGATCAGTCACTGCAACCGAAAGCCAAGGGTAAAACTTGGGCCCCTTCCGCACCTGCAGAATAATGCACTTTCAATTCACTTCCAATGCATTTTGCAGCTGTGCAGAATAGTAAAATCCACTTGCAAACAATTGTGAAAGTGGATTGAAAGTGAATTATTCTGCATGTGCTGAAGGGGCCTGGGTGTCCAATTTTTGCAAAGACAAAAGTCACATTATGTTTTATTGTTAGGATCAACCAAGACTGTTTTTTAAATCCCCCAAAATCGTTATCTGTCCTGTCCACATTCACCTCCAACATCATCATACTGGATGTTTAAAGTGTGGGGGTGGGGGGGGGAGACAGGTGGGATCCAGCAGGTTCTCACAGGTTCCCGAGAGTAGGTTACTAATTATTTGTGTGTGCCGAGAGGGGGTTACTAATTGGTGATTTTGCCACGTGGTTTTTGCCTTAGTTACGCCCCTCCTCTCAGCAGTAGCACGCAGAACTTGAAGCAGTCTAACAGGAGGTGCACCAGCGTGCGTGGCAGCATGCGCCTGTGTGCATTTGTTTCCCGCCCAAGGACTGGTGCAGCGGCTGCGTCCTTGCCACAACCCCACCCAGGAATGCCCCGCCCCCAGAATGCCCGCCACGCCCCCATCGTGCCCTGCCCAGCCCCATTGGTGCTACGCCACAGTTTTGAATCCCATCTCCATGGAAACCTGTTACTAAAATGTTTGGATCCCACCACTGGGGGGAGAGAAGTTGTGTTTCTAAAGAAGTTGTATCATGCTACAATGTGAAGGAGTGTCCATCTTGTGCTGGGTATAATATAAACAGAAGAAATGTGGTGGCCATTATGTTAACCAAATTTCAGGCTAGTATAGACAGTCAGCTAGGTGGAGAATCAGTGGAAGCCAAATTTTGGGGGTGGGGTTGTAAGTTTTCCTAATGGTGGTACATCAGCATGGTGTCAGTCTCCCCCAATTCCCAGGCTCAGTACTGGAATGGGTGCTGTTCAAATGCTCAGTTAGGGATGAACAGTAAGCCAGTCCAATTGGCATATTTCTCCAAATTTTTCTGAACAGTGCAGTGCAAATCAGATTAGTTAGATCTCTCCAAATGAGATCTGTGTCCCGTTAACTGGAATTTAGGTTTCAGTATAAATCTAAGCTTTTTAGATTGGATTTTGGGCCAGGTTGATAGTAATTTTTCTTGGGCACTGATCTATCAGACTGGATTGTGACTTAGCCTGGGTGTCTGTTTTCCTTATTCTATACTCCTTTGAGTCCATCTTGTGACAAGTGAGGACTGTGTGTGTGTATGTATGTATGTATGTATATGTGTGTTAACATCTAATAAGGAAATTTGTGTTCTATTTGACTGCTTCCTCCTAGTAAGGTACACAATTATACAGTTCTGTTTTTAGTATTGTATACCTTGCTTTTTATATTGGAGAGCCACAAGGGTTGTCATGCTGCATTTACACAACTGTTGTATTCGCACTTGGTAAGATGCTGTCAGAAGTTCTCTCCCATGCAGGCCTTCACAGGTTGTGACCAGGGCAAGGCCATTGCAGCCCAGATATATGCTTGGCAAACGTTATGGAGATGCTGTCTTCCTGGGACTGTAAACAAGGAAGCATGGTAACATACGGCTGTATTTGTTTTTTCTAGCCTCCAAGTCTGGCTTGGGAAATGTGTGAAAATGTGGTGGCAGTGATGACAGGATTGGGGAAGGAGGAAGTTCAATGGGAATGTGATGTCACATCCAGGTCAAAGGTTAGGTCTTCCTCTTCCTCACATAAAAATTTTAAGTTCAGGCCCTTTCCGCACAACGGAAAGGGCGCCTCTCCACCAGCAGAAATTATGCAGGTAGAGGGGTGGGGGCCATTCGCACGGGACCGTGCAAGCGGCCCCGCAGAAGCCGGCCCAGAAGAGGTGGCTTCGCATGGAGCCGGCTTTTCTGCGTCCCCCCCCCACTCACCTCGTCCTCCAGCATCACTCTGGAAGCCGTCAGGGACCCCCCACGCTGCCCTCCGACCCCTGGAGGTCGGAGGGCAGCATGGGTGGGTCCCTGACAGCCTCCAGAGCACGCTGAAGGACGAGGTGAGTGGAGAGGATGGGGAAAGCGCTGTTTTCCCAGCGGTGCGATTCGCAACACGCCAATGGGAAGACGGCGTTTTAGAATAACCTCGCTAAACGAGCGAGGTTATTAGGAGCGTCGGCACGGTTTTCTGGGGTTTTCTTGCTGCTTCACGGTTTGTTGCTGCCACAGCTCTCTTCCACTTGATGACTCCCCCTCCCTCTCGGTGAGTCCCCCCCGTAGGTTCATCTTGAGGCTGCTGGGCTGTATCAGGGATGAGGTGGAAGTCCAGGGTTGCAGTCGCTCAACACAGAAAACGATACAAAAATAAAGACCCATTCTCACATGGGAGAAGTTCAATCCAAAATGAGGATTTTTGAGTTAATCAGTGACACTACAAAATGCCGCAAGACTCTATCAGGCATACAGAATGTAGTGAAGAAAACAGTTCTTTCTGATTCTACTAAACTTAACGTGGCTACGAGGGACAATGGTGAAATTCCATTCTTTGAATCCTTTGTGTCTTCTTACCAAAGCCATGTTTAGATTCCAGCAATCAAATGAAACTGCATTTTCTTTTCCACCTTGAAAAACAACAATTGGATTATGGAGGAGCTTTGAATAAATTCCAGCGCGGATCAGCGCGTGCAGCCGAAATGAAATCAAAACCTCCTATTGACACAATGTCATGGGGCTGATGAGACGACTAGGAAAGCCAAGAAAAAGAAGTCATTTGTTTTCCCTGGTCTGATCAGTCCGTCGACGAGAGGCATTCAAATGCCAGGCAGTTCCCATGTAACGCATCTAGCGGAACGAAGTCAACAAATAGAACACCCGCTGCTTAGCAGAAAATAGATCGTTGCCTCCCCAAAATAAAGTGGACTCAGAATGGATTAGATGATGAGGACAAAATTGGTTCCAGGCCTGCCGATAGAGCAACCGCCATTGGGAGCGGGGAGGACTTTTATAACTTATACACGTGCCGCCACAAGTATGGATTTTAACTGAAGAGGAGGAAATATAATAACCAACCGTTGGGGAGAAACACCCTTCAATCAATAGCCATGACACTCTGTAAAAAAAGAAAAGAATGAAACCCTCTTTAAATAGAGATATTTTCCATTGTTGATGGAAGGATATTTTGCTTCGACTGAGCCGTGCGGCGAAGCTCTGGCAAGCACGGCTGCGAAATGTTCTCTGATCCTGGTGTTGAGGATTCAGTTATTTCTGTGCTGCCTCATCACATTCCTACTTGAGGGCAGTGGTGGGATGCAGAAATTTTAGTAACAGGTTCCCACGGTGGTGGGATTCAAACTGTGGCGTAGCGCCAGTGGGGCTGGGCGGGGCACGACGGGGGCGTGACCGGGCATTCCAGGGGCAGGGCATTCCTGGGCGGGGCTGTGGCAAGGACGCAGCCACTGCACCGGTCCTTGGGCGGGAAATGAATGCATGCAGGCACAGTCTGCCATGCATGCCGGTGCACCTCCTGCTAGACTGCTTCAAGTTCTGCACGCTACTGCTGAGAGGAGGGGCGTAACTAAGGCAAAAATCACGTGGCAAAATCACCCATTAGTAACCCCCTCATGGCACACACAAATAATGAGTAACCTACTCTCGGGAACCTGTGAGAACCTGCTGGATCCCACCTCTGCTTGAGGGGTCCTACAGTTAACACATGTTATCGTTACAAAAGCAATGTCATTCGGATGAGTCCTGGGACATAAGCACCATAAAACTGTCTATAGAACAGGCTGCTGGCCAAAAAACAAACCATTTGAACAGCTGGAAAAGAGGGGGGGACCCCTAATTACAAGCTTAGGTTAAAAGTTATGTTTTGGCCTGGCACCTGAAGATAGTACAGGGAATACAAGGCACGCCTCAGTAGAGGAGGGTGTTCCAGAGACAAGGGGCCATTACAAAAAAGGCCCTGTCTCTAGTTGCCAACTGTTTCACTTCTGAAGTTGGGGACACAGGCTGCAGATCTAGGAATGCCTAGCCTAACTGGCAGGCTGGGTACTACGGGACAAGATGGTCCTTCAGGTAGCCTGACTTCAAATCAATTAGGTCCTTAAAGGTCAGAACATCACTTTGACTTGTGCTTGGAAGTAGACAGAAAATCTTTCAGCATCACTGTGATGAGATCTAACCCCTGGCAACACCTTGGCTATCACAGTTTGGACTGATGGAAGCTTCTAGACCGTTTTCAAAAGCATCTCCATCCAAGTAGAGAGCATTACCAAAAAATGTCGCAATGTGACTAGAGCCATGAACAGTGGGGCCATGCCAGTATTATAGGCCGTAAAGGTTTGCCCATCCAACCTTTTTCTAAGAGAAATAGAAGGCGAAAGGCTATGAGACCACATGCCCCCAACATCTTTTTCTTCTTCCGAGAGATGCACAAAGAGGCAATTTCTGAAAATTATTTTAATTGCAAATCACATTGCAAATCACATTGCAAATCACATTGGAGATCAACTGCTGGTCAGAGGGTGGAGTATCATGAGGGTTGCAGGAGGGGTGTAAGCATCACATCACTTCAGGTAAAAAGTCCGGAAGTGATACAGGTAGCTCTAGGAATGCCTTAACAGTCCAGGTGCTCAGGAGCAACAGCCGCAGAAGGCCATCCTGCATGTGAGCTCCCAAAGGCACCTGGGGGGCCACTGCGAGTAGCAGAGAGCTGGACTAGATGGACTCTGGTCTGATCCAGCTGGCTTGTTCTTATGTTCTTATGTTCTTATGTTCTTAGGAAATGCCAGAAACTCTGGTTATGCCAAACTCTACAGTAAAACCATCGAATTTCCAGTGAGCTCCCTCATGTCATTATAGTTTTTTGAAAAATTGGAAGTGATCTGATGACAGTCAGTGGCATACCTGCCAGGGGTCAGGTGGGCCCTGCACCCCAGGCGCATGCCATTGGGGTCATGTGGGGGGGCAAAAAGTCACCCCTATACCCCTCCCCCTTCCATGTCAGGCCAGCAGAAGGCTGGAGCAGCCTGGAGTTCAGCTGGCTGCAAAGAGCAGCCAGTTGAACTAAAGTAAGTGGGGGTGGGGGGGCATGACAGGGCAGGCCCCATGGGGGACCCAGAACATCCTAGAGTTCAGCTGACTGCGAAGAGTAGCCAGCTTAACTTAGGTAAGTTGGCAAAAGGGGTGGGGTGCCATGAGGGGCATGGGGGCAGTGCCTAGGCACCAATTTGCCCCGGGCCCCATCCCCCCCACGTCACTGATGACAGTGAGATCAAAGGTCAGGATATTCCTTATCCCAAGCAAGCACTTGGCAGCCCTGAGCATAATGTAGCTATCTTACATTTTAGTTCCACCTTTACTCTAAACAAGTCAGGACATTTCCTGACCGCCACTTTTCCCTTCTCACAAGAACACTGTGATATAGGTTGAGAATAGGTGGCTGTCTTTGGGCCACTCAATAAACATGACAGCTGAATAGGGATTTGTATCTGCAGGCCTGTATCTATGCCAGTGGTGGCGAACCTATGGCACGGGTGCCAGAGGTGGCACTCAGAGTCCTTTCTGTGGGTATGCGTGCACAGAGTTCATCATGTGGGAGGGAAGAAAATCACACCCCCCCACACACACACACATCTAGGCTGGCCTGGGCATGATCCTTTACCTTGGAGTAAGCTCAGTTGCTGGCAATGGGGCTTGCTTCTGAGTAAACCCTCCTAGGGTCGTGATTCACCCATTTGAAGCATTGCATGGTTGCTTCACCAAGCTTACTCCTGAGTAACGCACCTCGGAGCCAACTGTTTTTTTCTAAACTTAAACCTCAGTATTCAGGTTAAATTGCCATATTGGCACTTTGCAATAAATAAGTGGGTTTTGGGTTGCAATTTGGGCACTCGGTGTCGAAAAGGTTCGCCATCCCTGATCCATGCTTTGTTTCCTTCAGAGTCAGCCTGCATTCCCTCCGGGTTGCAGTCTTGGTTATAGACATGCTTCCCCCTCTTCACAACTCACCACAATCTGAGGTCTGACTCTCCCCACAGTTTTTGAGACCAGTTAATGTCCGACGTTACAGTGGCAAGCAAAGAGAAAGTGAAGGGAATCAATATGTGTTTGGCTTCCTTCAGATTTCCCTGCTCCTCCAGGCTTTCCCCGCCTACACCAGGCTGATCAGACGCCCCGCTTTTGGCGGGACAGTCCTGCCTTCAAATAATTTGTCCCGCGTCCCGCGGGTTATTTAAATTTTCCCGATTTTTGGGAGGCTGCCGCACTGCCTTCTGGGGCGCAAGGCAGTGCGGCAGCCTCCCGCGCGCGGCCGCAGGAGCGCACTGTCTTCTGGGGTGCTGTCATTTCCCGCTCTGTCACAGGGCAGGAAACGGCAAGCCCCAGAAGGCAGTGCGCTCCTGCGGCCGTGCCCGCGTGCGCACAGCCACCTACCCCGGTCCCGGTTCACAAAGGTGACCATCTGGTCACCTTCGCCTACACAAAAGCCATCCCTCCAACCAGCCAGAACAAGAAAGTGGGAGGATACCCAGCTTGACTGTGGATGATTCGGAGAGGCTTTTTCCTGTTAAAAAAAATGCAGGAGAAACCGACTCGCATCCTTGGGATGATCCCTGCATACGTAATGGGCCTGTGTCTCCCCAGTCCTAGTCAAAGACTGCAACTGTCCAGTTTATTGAATCCTACATGAGTTCAGGGTACGTCTAATGTCTCTGCATGACAATTAGGCTCCTGCCAACGCTTTCTGTCAAGACTTGTAACAAGGCAAAGATTTTGAGTGCATTAATCCCGTAAGGTTTAACTATGGAACAGAGAATGAAAGCTGCAACTGGATTACTTGACCTTTGAACCAAGATAAACATCGACCCAACTTTTGATGGCTAGTGCAGAATTGCCCCCTTTTCAGACTAGTAATCAGTGCATGTTCATTTGCTGGTGTACCAATACTCAGTTTCCTGGGTGTCCTGCTAATATCTTAACCTGTATTAATATCTTAATACAAAGACTGTACTATCTGAGACTTTTAAGGAAACAACAACTGAATGGAAAACACTAGTGTCCAAATTGTATGGGTGGGAACACTAGTATCCAAATGTTCCTGTACATGAAGAGGGGGCATGCACATGCATACTTCCTCTGGGTAGTTGTCAGGGTGGAGGGTGGGGTCATACCCATGCCCCATTTTCTGAATGTTCACTTATCACACAATCAAGTCATGTGCAATGGACTAGAGACAAAATAGAACAATTATTTAACCTGCACAGATGCCAGAAAACTTGCAATGTGGACAACTGAGTTAGGTGGACATGGGAGCATGGAAGAGAATGAGATGAATCAGTGCTATTTCCTTGGCCTGCCTGCACCAAGCTTGGAGTACATAATCAGGACAGTATTCAGAAGATACCCTGAATTTGGTGCAATTTGGTCCAGGGGGGCCCAAGTTATGGACCCTCAAAGATAGCCCCTATCTTTCATTAGCTCCCATTGGAAACAATGGGGGATAGGGGCATCCCGTTTGGGGGTCCATAACTTGGGCCCCCCTGAACCAAACTGCACCAAACTTAGGAAACATCATCAGAACAGTATTCAGAAGATACCCTGAAATTTACATGCCTATAACTTTACAAATACACCCCCTGCAGGCCAAAATGTGAAAAAACAGCAAAAAATAAAAATGCATCCGAGAATCTCGGATGTCCCTGCAAATCCGGGTGTATCCGAGCCTGGCAGGCTCAGAACTGGGGGGATCCAAGCCCATACACCCGAGCTGGACCCGAATCCGAACCAGGGCCAATTTTTTCCCCATTTACCAACCCTAGTTGGTTCTCCATACCATATAGGTCAGGGGTAGGGAACCTGCGGCTCTCCAGATGTTCAGGAACTACAATTCCCATCAGCCCCTGTCAGCATGGCCAATTGGCCATGCTGGCAGGGGCTGATGGGAATTGTAGTTCCTGAACATCTGGAGAGCCGCAGGTTCCCTACCCCTGATATAGGTCAACCACCAGGTGAGACAGGATCCCTAGTATGATGCGGTAGGGCATCTCTTATGCTCTTAGATTAAACAGCAGAATGGAATAAATACATGTGTGTGTGTATGTAACCCCTATGTAAGAATGGGATGATCCAGAAATGGGTGGAGTCTGAAAAAAAGCAGAAGGCTGCAGAACTCATGAGGTTGGAGGAAGCAAGGCTACCAGGCTGGGACCTTGACTGATTTTATTAAGCCCTTAACACCTTGTTTAAGAATGTATTGTTTCAGGGTTTTTGTATATGTAATTGGTGAGAGTTCTTTTGGGGACCTTCATCATCTGGAATCCAGTTCACCAAGCTTCAGGAGTCTCCATGAGCCAACCACCAGCAGGAAGAATGGACTTGGCACGGTCAGACTGTAATTAGAAGGACTTGGAATGAAACTTGAATGGGATGTTAAGAGTGTTAAGTTAAATGTTAATGTTTGATATGTCAAAGAAAGTAAACCTTTTTGTTTCAAATTTAGTTGTTGCAAACTCCTTCCAAGTTCTGCCCCACAGAACCCACAAGCTGAGGTTACATGTACACACACAAAACACACACACATATGTTCCACTGTTGAATCTAAAAGCATATATATCATGTTCTGCCAAGCTGTCAGCATTCAATAGCTACTGATGTGTGCTGTTTGAACCCTTTCCATGGGAGACTTTATGTTGTAAGAGCAGAGAAGTATCTTTAGAGTAAGCTGTGCATGTGTGTTTGGAGGAGGAGGATTTTCTGTGGCAAAGCTTGAGTCTCTTGAAGGCTGATTATTAGCAGAGCTGTGATGAGGCTGTAGTCTCATCTCTGATTTATTACTTTCTTTCCAAGCAAGAAGTGAATGGATTTCCTACGGATGGTGCTGTAGGCCATCCTGAAAAGAAAAAAAACCTGGACAAACTGGGATTCTGCTGAGTGTCAGAAATATAAGTATGGTTATTAAAAAGATGCATATTCTGGGATTTCAAAACATAATTCATCCAAGCTATTGGAGTCTTCCAGTAACCCCCCAAGTATTTTTAAAATTATATTTTTTGTACAACTCATAATGTGTGATGTTTCTGTACTGTCCCTGCTTGTAACGATCTTAAGGTTGGATTGAAATTATTGTAGCTTTGTGTGGCTTCAAACTGAGTGTTGAATAGGCGAGAGAGAGGGTGAGTGGCCATAAAAAGGGTTTTGTGATAGGGTTTTGTGAGGAGTGCCTGGGAGAAAAAAGGAATAAAGATTATAAAAGGGGGCGGAGACAAAGGCCCTTTCTGCACGGGCGCAAGCGGGGGTGCGTCGGTATAAACAATGCCAATGCACTCCCCCCAGGACTGTTCACATAGATGGTCCCGATAGGGGCACAGGGGAAGGCGCAGCCTTCGGACAGGCTGCACCTTCCCCAACTGGCTTACCTGCTCCTGCTGCCTCCTGCCGCATTGTGGAGTCCAGGGGACACGACCCCCTGGCCAGAGCGACGGTGCTGGAGACGGAGGCCAGGGGGGTGTGCCCCCTGGCCTCCACAATGCGACAGGAGGCAGCAGGAGCAGGTAAGCCAGTTGGGGTAGGCGAGAGGGAAATGCCGCCATCCAGCCGCTGCCGTTCACACGGCAGCGGCTGGAAAGAGCCCCTTTTGAAAAACCTCGTTTGTGAAGCGAGGTTCAAAAGGGGCGTTTCCATGCTGCTTCGGCGGCACGAGCACGCTATGCGAACACCTTCCCAGGGATGGCATTTTTGCTGTCCGTGGGATGCTCTATTCCACTCGTGCGGAAAGAGCCAGAGAGAGAGAAGGAGAGATCTGTGTGTGAAGCGGTGAAGCTGTGTGAGAAGAATCTTGGCTGTGGGTCTTTTCAAGGAGAGAGGGAGAAATTGAAGTTAGATATGTATTAATTTGTGAGGAATATAGAAACTGTCAGAGTTAGCGTGTCAGAACTCTCTCTGAGGAAGAATTGGAGTCTGTCAGAAAAAGACAGAGGCTGTATGAGCGTGACAATGGGTGACATAGTTTTACTGGAAGAGTGAAAGGAGTCAGAATGACCTGACGTTGATTAGAAGTTATTAAAAGTTGGTGCCTCAGTTAGATTTTATTTTCATTTTTGTAAATAATCTGTTTGGAACCTTGACGTTACCTACCAGTTATAAATAAAATCTTATTTTGGTGCAATGAAATATTGGAACTCCCACCTGTTTTTCCTCAGAGCCACAAATGCCATCTGTTTGCCTTACCTCTTGTGCACACTACCAAGAAAAAAGTAAAATAAAAAGGGAAATAAAATAGTTTTTTTGGGAATTTTATTCCTGGTGGCAGCCTACAAAATTAAAGATACAGAGGATAGGTGGGCCCCATCAGACTGCTTCTTTCATTTAATTCCAAATACATTTATTTAAAAGTCAGTAATTCCTTTTTAGAAATGGCAAGTGAAAGCATGGATAGGAAACAGATGGAAGAAGGTTTTAGAATACAATTCATGGTCCCAGTTCTCTTACCTCAAAAAAAAGTGAGAAAGTCTAGAAAAAGTGCCAAGAAGGGTAACCAGCACCATTAAGGACTGGTGCAGCACCATTAAGGACTGGAGCCCCTCGGGGACAGGGCGGTATAAAAGCTGAAAGTATAAATAAATAAATAAATAAAATAAAGAAGTTACTGAAACATCTTGGGCTTTTCAGTTTAGTTCAAAGATGATGAAGGACAGATGATGTTCAATACTTTTGCTTTTAGACGTGCAGTAGCTGTTTCCCCCCTTCAGGGCAGCCTGCTCCTGGATTTTATCTTTGCTTCGACCTTGGGATGCTTGGCATTACCCGAGGACGTCTTTAGTGATTTCACCCTGCTGGGATGCTGAGGGTGGGGACTGGAGGGATGATTGGGAAAGGGATAATAACCAGAAATTATGTACTGAAACTCAGTTCCAGCAAAGATTTGATTGTATCCTGTTCACAATGTTCCTGTTCAATAAACCAATTTCTGAATCCAAGGCCCTTCCTGCACGGCCAGATTTGCGGGGCTGCATCGGCATGATTCATGTTGATGGCAGCCCTGGGGTCTGCATGAATGGCCCCACGGGCTGCACAGCTGGCAGAGCAGGCTCCACACAGCTGCCCAGCCCCCCCCAAATGGCTTCTTATCTTCTCCCTGGCTTCCATCACTCTGAGGAGGCCAGGGGACATGCCACCATGGCCAGAGCGATGACTGCAGCAATGGAGGCTAGGAGGCATGTCCCCTGGCCTCCTCAGAGCAACGGAAGCCAGGGAGAAGGTAAGAAGACATTTGGGGCCGGCGCAGGGTATACGCCGGCTTCCACCTGCTGCCGTTCGCTCGACAATGGGTGGAAGCTGGTGTATTCTGAAAACCTCGCTTGGGGAAACAACGTTTGGGGAGGGAAAGAGCGGTGCTGCATTGTTTTTGCAGTGCCGCCTGTGCAAAGCATCCACCACCACCCCACGATGTTTTACCAGGCTGGAATTGAGCCCATGCAAAAAGGGCCCAAGAGTTGGGTTATTGTGGGGAGGTCGACAGCCACACTGGTTAGCAGAGATGGACATCCCTGCTTGTGTTTGTACATGTAAAGTGCCAATGTATAGTGACCTCTAGTGGTATTTTCAAGGTAACTGGTTAAGTGGATGTGGTTTGCCATTACCTTCCTCTGCTGAGTCCTCCTAGGACAGTGGTGGCGAACCTTTGGCACTCCAGATGTTATGGACTACAATCCACATCAGCCCCAATTGGCCATGCTGGCAGGGGCTGATGGGAATTGTAGTCCATAACATCTGGAGTGCCAAAGGTTCACCACCACGGTCCTAGGAGGTCTTGTTTTTGAGTCCCAAGAATCCCTGCTTAGACATGCATAATTGTGTCAGGTCCTAGCCGGTTTCCTTAGGCAACTTGAAGGAGGGTTCAGATTTCTTTTGTGAGTTGCTGTTATGGAAAATTGCCTCCTCTTTCCTGGCAGTCAGGAAGATTGGACAGTGATTGAATGTCATCTGGCCACTCTATTAATCCGCATGCTGTCCATTTGTCACATCACTCATCACTGTCACATCTGGCAGTCCCGATGCTCGCAAAGGTGCCGGGTTTTCGACACCTCTTTATGTAGAGTCATCAAAAATGTGGCGAATGACCTTTGAGAAGAAAGGAGTACAACAAAATTTCAGCTGCCATTTGCTTAGGCATCGCCTCGTTCCAAATTTCTTAACAAAAACAAATCAATGTGCCAATCTCTGCTCATCTGCAAAATACCCGTGTCTTTCTCATTGGCTGCTCACTATGCGTGCAACGGCAGCAAATCTCCTATTTTAGCTTAACAAGATCATTTGTAAAGAAGACTCATCTCTTTTGGTTTTCCTCTCCTTTCGCTGTGCATACAGCCTCTCTGTGGGGACCAAAGGGAATCTTTGGCTCCTTTCTATGCTCCTCTGTTAAAGCTCTGAAGAAAATGCTTTAATTTAGGCAGCAATCAAGTCTCAGGAATGATACTTTCCAAATTCTGCTCACCCAAAAGCCTGGTCAGATTTTGGGTCCAACTTATACCTCATACCTTCGTGACCGTCTCACCCCATATGTCCCGGGTAGGCCCCTGCGGTCGGCAGAGGCAAATTTACTGGTGGCCCCCGGCCCCTCCATGATGCGGCTGGCCTCCACCCGGGCCAGGGCTTTTACGGCCCTGGCCCCTGCCTGGTGGAACACTCTTCCATCAGAGGTGCGGGCCCTGCAGGATCTTGGTGAATTCCGCAGGGCCTGTAAAACACAAGCTCTTATCCTCCTACGCCACTGTGTAGGATATCATGTTAAATAGAAAGGAAGTCAGAGCAAAAGAAGAGAATAATAATAATTGGGATTTATACCCCTCTTTTCTCTACCTTTAAGGGGGCTCTTTTCAGGTTTTTGAAGTGATTCAGTTTTACCTAATTTTAAGGTGATTTGCTTTTATCTAATTCTGATTGAACCCTTTTCGCAGTCGATTACTGCTGGGTCTCCAACATCTGCAGATTAATCCATTTTAGACGACCAATTAGAATTAAGTGTTAAAAATGGGGTCCCCCATCATGAATCAGCTTATAAATGTTATTGGTTCTAATTTTTTTTTAAAAAACACACACATGAAGATCTATAGTTTGGATTTTCATTTAATGTATATAAAAATAATTTAAAAACCCTTTTGTACAGCCCACAAAAGCTGATGCTACAATAAATGTATATGTCTGGAGCAGCAGTGGCGTAGGAGGTTAAGAGCTCGTGTATCTAATCTGGAGGAACCGGGTTTGATTCCCAGCTCTGCCACCTGAGCTGTGGAGGCTTATCTGGGGAATTCAGATTAGCCTGTGCACTCCCACACATGCCAGCTGGGTGACCTTGGGCTAGTCACAGTTCTTCGGAGCTCTCTCAGCCCCACCCACCTCACAGGGTGTTTGTTGTGAGGGGGGAAGGGCAAGGAGATCGTAAGCCCCTTTGAGTCTCCTGGAGGAGAGAAAGGGGGGATATAAATCCAAACTCTTCTTCCTCTTCTATCTTCATAAAGTGCCGCAAGACGCACCTTCAGGGCTACTTCACTGGAATTGCAAGCTTTGAAGTCATACAGTTGTGTTGGAAACAAAAGCTTAAGATAACAGTTCATACTACGGAGAATTCTTGTTGCATTTTCCTGGCGAAGCCAAATTGTTTGTGCGCCGCTGAAAGAGGAACTCTTGGTTCCTGGATTGCTTCCTGCACTGCATTATTTTTCATAAACAAATGGAAATTGACTGGATTTCCGTACAGACATCTGCTAGTCTACATTTTTCTGAAGGATTATAAGTGCACTTTTCACTTTACTACACCATTCTGTGATAGAGTGTTTGGAACATAACTTTCCATAACTTAATTAAAAATCCAGCCTTATTGCTAAATCACCTTAATTTTATTGCTCCGGTTTTCAGATTTGAAACACTGTTTACCAAATAATGCAATAAAAGACTTGGAAGTTCATTACGGCGTCCAATAAATAATAACGTAAAATGTGAGATGCAGCAATAAAAAAAAATCAATATAAAAATAATTCACTTAGGGGTGCAAGTGTTTGGTTTTAACTGTTCAGGCACATTTTTGCTGATAAAAAAAATTAGTGAAGGTGACCTAGGCAGTAAAGTATCTAATCCCTAGTTGAACCTTCTGGGTTTTTTAATATTATTATTGCATCAATGAAAGGCTCTGAAAGTTGAAACTGGTTATGCCAGTGGTACCGGAGCAGTGGGGTAGGTATTTAACCCTTTAGCCCTACACCACTGCCTTGTTTTCTCAAGTTTGTTTTATTTATCAGTAGACTCTGCCTCTCAAAAAGTTCCCAAGTAATTCCCAAAACAAAATATGGGTTAGCACAAGTCAAAATGAACAAATGACTTCAAGTTTTGTATCTCTATGCTTTTAATCCCCAAGTAACCTTAAAAAAACACGTTGCTTCTCCTTCTAGTGCAGGGGTGGGCAATTATTTTTTCCATGGGGCCGCATAAGAAACAGAAAATATTGTGGAGGGCCGGGCCAAAAGGCTGAACTCAATTCTGCATAATAGGGGCTGATAAGTGACAGACAGGTGCACAGATCAACTTGGAATCAGTGGCAACAGTTCTGCATACAACACTATTTGGCACAAAGAATCACAGGCTTAACCTACCTGCATAGTTGTCCACTGTGACAATCAAGCAAGTGGGGAGACTTAAGTCCCTTGACCTACTTTTTTCATCGACTGGTGCTTTTGAAAGCCCTGCAGAAGCTGGCAGCCAAGGCAACCGGCTTCTGCGGGGCTTTCAAAGGAGGGGAATGCCCCAGAAGCCACTGCGTGAGGGGAGTGGCCTTTCTCAGAGGCCCTTTCTGGCGCAGTGGCAAGGTGAAGGGGGAAAGGGGAGGGTTAGCCGAAGAATGAGCAGTGCGGTTCTAAACAGGTCCTCTTAGGCCAGGGCCAGGTCTGTCATACGGGCCAATCAGGGTCATCCAGCGGGCCGGATGTGGCCCCCGGGCCGTATAATGCCCAGGTCTGTTCTAGTGAGTAGCACTGAAAATTCTTTGTGTTTGTTCCATTTTCTGTTCCTTTGAACGAAATTCTCCTGGTCAAATGGATTGGATCCGACCTGCTCCTCCACTGGTGGCAAGGGGAGGAGGCCCCTCTTTGGCCACTCAGAAATGGCTATTGTAGGAATCATAGAGAGAGCCAGTGTGGTGTAGTGGTTAAGAGCAGCGGATTCTAATCTGGAGAACCAGGTTCGATTCCCCACTCCTCCACATGAAGTCTACTGGGTGATCTTGGGCCAGTCACCATCCTCTCAGATCTCTCTCAGCCCATACAGATTCAGGCAATGGCAAACCATCTCTGAATGTCTCACGCCTTGAAAACCCTACAGGGTCACCATAAGTTAGCTGTAACTTTGTCAAGCCCTCAATCTGCACCAATAACAAACACAGTGATTTCAATCAAAGGTCTTTATTGACAGACAGCAGCGTGGCCCTAAAAGAAGCCAGTTCTAAAACTGCCCTTTTAAAGCCCATCAGGGTGCCTCTCTTCTCCTCTTTCCCTGGAATCTCAAGTTGAGCAGGACAGAACAAGAATGCAGGAGCCGGTAGCACTTAGGGTCAAAACAACCTGGCACTTGGGCAATCTACTTTCTATTCATTACAAAGCACAGAGACAGCAGGAAACCAAAGGTAGAGTGACATTAACCTGACGGAAATCAAGGCCCCTTTTGATGTCAAGAAGGAATCCTGATCAAAGGCCCTTTTGATGTCAGAAGGGCGTCCTGACAAACTTAGTGCCTTCTACCACCCCAATCAGGATTTGGGGGATCTTCCTGGACAAAAGCCATGTGGGTTGGATGGGGAGGGGGCTGTATTTTTGAGAAGAAACTGGCAAACTGGAGAAAAAGATGCTGGCTGGATCCAGCCATGGTATTCATTTTTCAACATTATGTGTGCCTCAATATGTTTGTGTTGGAATAAATTACACCTATTGTATGTAGAAACTGCACCTAAAAATTGTGAATCATGCATTTCACAATGCAAATCAATCTTCTGCAGTGGTAGCAAACTGAAACTATCGACATCAGGGAAATGACTGTACAGAAAAACAAAAGAGAATAATCCCGTCCCTAAAAATAACTGGCAATTAACAACGACAGCAAGCAACAATTAAAATCTGACGAATTGGAAAGCCACCAATCGGAAATATGAAATACATTATAAAAAAGAGCAAAGGGGGGAAGGGCCTCGCATCCATACGAAGTCACGGAAGCCATCGAAAATAAAAACCTGAGTGATCAAGATGGTCATAGGCTGGTTCCTAAAAATCTGAGTGGTCCAGGTGAACAGTTATGGGGGAAAGAGCAAGATTTGAGTTCAGTAGCACCTGGCAGCCCCATCCAGCTGTTGGGAGGCAGTTCGGGCCTACACCAGTGGATCCCCCCATCTTGGAGTGCTTAATCTGGCAGAGGGTCACATTTGCTGGCGGGTAGCTGCTGTGGCTCACCAAGGTCGAATCCCCACTACCGTCTTAGCCAGGTTTCAGAACACAAACTAACCAGGTTTGAGGGACAACCTCCCCGGTCGAATCCCCACTACCGTCTTAGCCAGGTTTCAGAACACAAACTAACCAGGTTTGAGGGACGACCTCCCCGGTCGAATCCCCACTACCGTCTTAGCCAGGTTTCAGAACACAAACTAACCAGGTTTGAGGGACAACCTCCCCGGTCAAATAACATCCCCACTCACCGCTCTTAGCCAGGTTTCAGAACACAAACTAACCAGGTTTGAGGGACTGACCTCCACCGGGTCAAACTCCCCACTACTGTCTTAGCCAGGTATTCCAAGAACACAAACTAACCAGGGTTTGGAGGGGATCACCTCCCCTAAGCTCGAATCCCCACTCACCGCTCTTAGCCGCTAGGTTTCAGAACACAAACTAACCATAGGAAGTTTGAGAGGGACGGTGACCTCGGGTCGAATCCCCCCCACTCACCGCTCTTAGCCAGGTTTCAGAACACAAACTAACCAGGTTTGAGGGACGACCTCCCCGGTCGAATCCCCACTACCGTCTTAGCCAGGTTTCAGAACACAAACTAACCAGGTTTCTGAGAGGGATCGACACTCCGGTCGAATCCCTTCACTCACCGCTCTTAGCCAGGTTTCAGAACACACAACTAACCAGGTTTGAGTGGATCCACCTCCCGGGTCGAATCCCCACTACCGTCTTCAGCCAGGTTTTCAGAACACAACCGGCTTAACCAGGTTTGAGGGACGACCCTCCCCGGTCGAATCCCCACTACCGTCTTAGCCAGGTTTCAGAACACAAACTAACCAGGTTTGAGGGACGACCTCCCCGGTCGAATCCCCACTACCGTCTTAGCCAGGTTTCAGAACACAAACTAACCAGGTTTGAGGGACGACCTCCCCGGTCGAATCCCCACTACCGTCTTAGCCAGGTTTCAGAACACAAACTAACCAGGATTGTGGTCATTTATGTTCTGAAACCTGGCTAAGACAGTAGTGGGGATTCGACCCAAGATGTCTGCATGCATTGCTGGACACGAAACCCCATCAGCACCCTCACACTGCTGCCACCCCCACTGGCATAGCAGAAATTCTGGAGGTGTGGCCAGGGGTGGAGCTGATGTTAATCAGCTTCCCCCCGGCTTTGTCTCTGGATACACTGTGGCCCAGGGCTTGAACTCACACCACCCTTTGGGGTGACATAAGTCCATTGAGCCCAATGGAGGGCTTTTTAGTGGCAAAGGGGTTTTGCTTTGCATTTTGCCACCCTGCACCACCAAAAATCCCTCTAGAGCAGGGGCTGATGGGAATTGTAGTCCATGAACATCTGGAGAGCCGCAGGTGGCAGACCCCTGCTCTAGAGGCAGCGAGGTAGTGCCACAGTGGTGCCATCTCTGGTCGCCGAGGGCTCTGGATGGGGCTGTAGGAGACCAAAAAGATTTTGTCCATATAAGCTCTCTTTGCCAGATACCCAGATGAAGAGAGCTGTGACTGTCAAAAGGTTATACCCTGAAATAACATTGGTCTCCAAGTGCTATTGGACTCAAATACAGGTTTTCTACTGTAGATCAACATTACCCTCTGACACTGTGGGGAAGGTTACACAACTAAGGTGCTTCTACAGAAAAGAGTCAGTGGTCCTCTTTGCTTCTGAAGGGCTTCTACAGAAGATCATAATTACTGAGCATGTTCGGAAATGTCCTCATTGTATCACAGCAATTCAAACCATGGAACATATATTGCTTGACTGCCCCAAATACGAGGGATCTGGGACCAGACTTTTTGCTCTGTGTCCTGTAATCTTTAATGAATACTCTGCTATGGGGAAGATTACGTTTCTACTAAACAATTCCTCCTCCGAGATTTTAACTTTTGTAGCTAGGTTCCTTATAGAAACTTTGAAATGATTACCTGTGATGGTTCTCATGTACGGGGTACTTGTTCGGACAATGTTTGCTGTTATATGGATTCTATGCCTAATAAAGGTTATATCTATCTATCTACCGAGCATGTTCAAGTGGCAGCAAGCAGTCCTTTAAACCCTAGTACCAGATTGTCACAAACTTGGCTTGGGCAATGAACTCTTTGAATTGTAAATGGACAACCAGTGTGTGTGTTTTAAGGTATGATTGTGCAACAAGCACCAGTCAGCCATCATGGTGTAGATTTTCCATGATTGTGGGAGCTTCCAAATAAAGCTAGTCTTCTGCAGTAGTCCAGTATGGATATAATCAGAGTGCATTTGTCTAGGGACATATCTTGCCCTCCACCCAGAATTGCTGTGGACTCACAAGAAAATATATGTTTACCTGAACTATTTTAAGTAATTGATACAAAAGAGTTTCAAGAGCAGAAGTGGCGTAGGAGGTTAAGAGCTCGTGTATCTAATCTGGAGGAACCGGGTTTGATTCTCCGCTCTGCCACCTGAGCTGTAGAGGTTTCTCTGGGGAATTCAGATTAGCCTGTACACTCCCACACACACCAACTGGGTGACCTTGGGCTAGTCACAGCTTCTTGGAGCTCTCTCAGCCCCACCTACCTCACAGGGTGTTTGTTGTGAGGGGGGAAGGGCAAAGAGATTGTCAGCCCCTTTGAGTCTCCTACAGAAGAGAAAGGGGGGATATAAATCCAAACTACTACTACTACTACTACTACTACTACTACTACTACTACTACTACTACTACTACTACTACTACTACTACTACTACTACTACTACTACTACTACTACTACTACTACTACTCTTCCTCTTCTTCTTCTTCAAATTGCTTCATACCTGTATGCTTGCTCCTTGTGTGCTTCATTTTCTAGAAACTTCTCAATGTTGTTTCCCCCCAGCCCCATCTAATATTTTGCCCTCAATCTGCTGTGGATGACATGTCTTGCACAGTTTAATTGGAGGGGGACATAAATGTTAAACTGTTTTGACAAATATCTGTTCAAAGCCCTTGATATACTCTCATTTCTGTGCCGCACAAAAGAAACTGAATCTTTCACATTATTGAAAAAAACGAATGGGTGAGAGAAAAGAATAGCCTGTTGTGGAGTTGGTGGCTGCTTTGAGACGCTTTGTTTCCACTGAGAACAACTTTGCCCGCTTCCTAATCCCATTGATTCTTTCCCAAGGCTAAGGAGGGTCTGAAGTAATCCTTGACATAAAAAGCCGGGCAACAGGAAAGGTGTGATTGTTCTAAAAATACGATCCAGGACTGCGAGCCAAAAGGTATTGAGAAACGAGTAGAACAGGAAAAAGAAAAAAAAACAGTGACAGAAAAGAGACTCTAACTCTCTGTTCTTTATTTTTGCAATTTCGGCACAGAAAACGCAAGAGGCCTTTGGGGGGCAAGGAGATGCGAATGTTTGATTTTCCGCTTTGAGAAAAAAAATCTAGCAGGTATTCAAAAAGAGTTCTCCGAAAAGGAAAGGTTTGTCTCTTGTTCTTTTTCCTTGTTCAAGCCAAGGGTTCTGTCTGATCCCGTTTTCTTGGGCCAGTGTGAAATGCTGTACTGTCTTATGTTCGCTTACATCCAGCATTGTGAGATACTCCTACACATCTTCAAACCCAGCGTTGCAGATTAGAAGCAACACAAAATGGTATATATCCTGGGAATTTTTTTCATGTCTTTTGATAAGGTCTGGAATGTAGGCCAGTCTGAAAACTCACAGGATGCTCTATTTCAGATTATTTCCCCCAAATTGACTTTGAAAGTAGACACCAATGGCGAAGCGCCAACGGGACCAGGGGTGTGTGTGATGCCCCAGGCACATGCAGGTGTGGGTCGTGGCCAGGGTGTGGTTCTAGGGGCAGGTGGGGCCGTGGCAGGGGTGCAGGTCACATGTGAGTCCCGGGTCCATTCCCCCTCGCTCCGCCACTGGGAGACACCAACTAACATCTGAAATGCTGTGCAATTCATTATCCTTCATTTATGTACGCTACCTAAAATGTATGTATTTATTTCAAATATTTGCATGCAGAATTGGGAATATTTCCTAGCAGAATTGGGAAATGATCCTGGAATCAACATTCGGAACATTTGATTGATTAGGAGGTTGTGGGTTTTCCGGGTCGCATGGCCATGTTCCAGTAATATTTTCTCCTGACTTTTCTGCCTGCATCTGTAGCTGGCATCTTCAGAGGATCATCTGAAGATGCCAGTCACAGATGCAGGCGAAATGTCGGGAGAAAATACTACTGGAACATGGCCATACAACCCGGAAAACCTTCAACATCATAGTGATTCCAGCTGTGAAAGCCTTAAGCAATACATTTGATTGATTGATTGATTGATTGATTGATTGATTGATTGATTGATTGATTGATTGATTGATTGATTGATTGATTAGAAAGCAGGTTTATTATGGCTGCTGAGCAAACATGGAAAAGTTAAGCGGTAATATAGTGTTTGGTGACAATATAAAAAACAGGGCAGCAGCTTTCAGTGTGGAGGGCTAAAAGACTGGAGAACAAATTGACCTGTAAAGCTCCTTAAACCATCCCTTTAAAAATTACAGCAAACTAGAAACTGACAATGAAGCCACTGCAGATAGACCCAGGATGGGAGCCAGGCTGGTATGCAGTAAATGAGCTAGGACAGGGGTGGGCAATTATTTTTTCCATGGGGCCGCATAAGAAACAGAAAATATTGTGGAGGGCCGGGCCCTCCTCCCGTTCAAAGGGGACGTGTTCAGGTCAGCCTTTCCCGATCCTTGCCCTTCGGCGGCAGTTCGCATAGCAACAGTCACTCGCTCTTGCCACCCTCCCCACCTTTTCCTCTCATGAAGAAACGCTTGTGCAATACGTGGCGGGAGTCTCCGAGGGTAGAGGAGAACTGGCAGCTGTGCTTTAAAACTCTACTAGATCTACTCCCCGTCTGTTCCTGACACTGCGCCTGCGTAAGGGGGGGAAGTGTGCATGCGCGCGTGAATGACCGAGAGAGGCTTTTAAAAATAATCCCAGTCTCACACCGCTTCTCCCGGCCGCCATTTTGACGACAGGTTCTTCTAAAGCAGGGGCCAGTCAGGGTCATCCAGTGGGCCGGATGTGGCCCGCGGGCCATATAATGCCCAGGTCTGAGCTAGGATGAAGTCCATTAGCCCCTTATAGACCAAACAAGATTTTCAGGTTGGAAACTTTTGAAAGGACTCAAATCTGCACCCACTGAATTTGTTACTTATACTTACATTTTTCTCCTGCCTTTCCTCTTAAGGTGGCATCCACGGGGATGCAAGAGCATCTCCCATCTAGAGTCACTTAGAGAGTGTGTCAGAGCTGTGTGTAAGAAGAAGAGCTGATTTTATGTCCTGCTTTTCTCTACCTTTAAGGAGACTCAGAGTGGCTTACAAACTCCCTTCCACTCGTCACAAACTGGTGAGCTAGGTGGACCTGAGAGAGTTCTGAAGGACTGTGAGCAGCAGTGGCGTAGTGGCTAAGAGCAGTGGCTAAGAGCAGGTGCACTCTGATCTGGAGGAACTGGGTTTGATTCCCAGCTCTGCCGCCCGAGCTGTGGAGGCTTATCTGGGGAATTCAGATTAGCCTGTACACTCCCACACATGCCAGCTGGGTGACCTTGGGCTAATCACAGCTTCTCGGAGCTCTCTCAGCCCAACCTACCTCACAGGGTGTTTGTCGTGAGGGGGGAAGGGCAAGGAGATTGTAAGCCCCTTTGAGTCTCCTACAGGAGAGAAAGGGGGGATATAAATCCAAACTCTTCTTCTTCTTCTTCTTCTTCTTCTTCTTCTTCTTCTTCTTCTTCTTCTTCTTCTTCTTCTTCTTCTTCTTCTTCTTCTTCTTCTTCTTCTTCTTCTTCTTCTTCTTCTTCTTCTTCTTCTTCTTCTTGTGGCTAGCTAAAGGTCACTCAGCAGGCTTCATGTGCAGGAATGGGGAATCAAACCTGGTTCTCCAGATGAGAGTTGACTGCCCTTAACTACTATACCACACTGGCGCTCTCAGCCTTGTCATTTTGATCAGCCAGTGGATCTTCATACTCCTGGTTTGCAAGATCAGTTGGTGCATCCACACACCTTCCCACTGATGATGCTGTTCTGTTCTCCTTTCCAGCCATGGCCATTAGACATGCTCTATTTTTTTTCTTGCTTTATTGCAAATCTGAGGCTCATTCCGCACATGCAAAATAATGCACTTTCAAACTGCTTTCAGTGCTCTTTGAAGATGGGCGGAATAGCAAAATCCACTTGCAAACAGTTGTGAAAGTGGTTTGAAAACACATTATTTTGCGTGTGCGGAAGGGGCCTGAGTCTATGGGTATTAAATGTCAGATATCCAAAGTCATGATATTTTCTGGGTCTACATTTTTTTTGCAGTTGACATCATGGCCTCTTGATGGGCATTATTTAGGTAAGAGGAAGAATCCAGCGGCACCTTAAAGACTAACAACATTTCTGGCAGGGTACGAACATCATTAGGTAAGTATGCTCATTTAATTACATTGTGGAGACCTCAATCTGAAGAAGAATTTTGATTAATACCCCCCACTTTCTCTCCTGTAAGGAAACTTAAAGGGGCTTACAAACTCCTTTTCCTTCCTCTTCCCACAACAGACACCTTGTGAGATAGGTGGAGTTGAAAAAGTTCTGAAGAACTGTGACTAGCCCAAGGGCACCCAGCAGGCTTTGTGTGTAGCAGATAAGCATCTGACACTCAGGTGGAGGAGTGGGGGATTAATCCTGGTTTTCCAGATTAGAGTTGACCTGCTCTTAACCACTACACCATGCTGGCGCTCTAAAATTTGGTTTCAGGAAGGTTGTTGCATCGTGTGTCTTCAGTCCGCACTACAAAATACACAAATATTTTCAAAGCATTGGATGTGACTTGATGTTTCCTCCTGAACAAACTTTTCACACTTGTCCACCATGTGCAGCACTGTGGAGTGTGTCACACATAGTATCCGCACAAACACACAACAGAATTGGGTGCAATGCACAAAGGGACGTATCAAAAACGCATTGCACACCTCAGGCTGATGATTGGCAGTCATCAATGTGTATTCAAATATAATCTTAATTCTTAATATCCCAGCGTTATACCAGTATTACTGTCAAAAGTAATCAATTTCATTCAAACAATTTTTGCAATAGAATATTCACTATAAATGAAATAATGATATCCAAAAATGGATTGTTCTATCTTCATAGATCCTAGCAAATAAACCATATATAGATTTTTAGTTTTTTTAGTAGGCACATGTACATATAGTCCATACTCCTATCAGTATTCAATCAAATTCTTGTGGTCCAATGTCAAGGGCTCCTTGTCACACATATCCACTGAGCAGTGGTGGAATCCAAAAATTTTAGTGACAGGTTCCCATGGTGCTGGGATTCAAACAGTGGCTTAGCGCCAATTGGGCTGGGCAGGGCACGACAGGGGCGTGGCCGGGCATTCTGGGGGTGGGGCATTGATAATTTCTCTGTTACTGTAAAAAACTCTTACTGTAAAAAAGTTCCTAATTTCCAGCTGGTATCTTTCTGCCCATAATTTAAACTCATTATAGCAAATCCTATCGTCTACTGCCAACAGAAACAACTGCTTCTCCTCTAATTGACTGCCTGTCAAATACTTAATACTTTCAAATACTTCATTTTGTTTCTAGAAATCAAAAGAAGGATACTTTCCTTAAACAAGGAACTTTACCATATTTCTAAAACATAAGTTTTAAAACGAGCCCATTACGGGAGAGAATTATCCCGTTTTCTACAGCCAGGCTGAAAGCCAGCCACATAGGAAACAACAGGACTTTATGATTTTTGGACCTAATGGAATTTCTAACGGAAAAGCGGACCCAATTAGTAACCCCCTCTCGGCACACACAAATAATTAGTAACCCACTCTCGGGAACTGGTGAGAACCTGCTGGATCCCAACTCTGCCACTGAGGTGCCCACGCTTCCAAAGAGACCAACTGAATTCCTCTTATACATTGCCACCAGAAGTCAGGGGACTGAGACGGCTTTCCCCTGGAGGCCACAAAATGGGTCGTTGGCTTTTGTCACTTTCGTCTAACGTTGCCACTAACGAACTGGCAAGTTTCCTAAGGAAGCAGGTGAAATCCAGCGAGTGCTTTTGGACCGTCCCGTGGCTTCCTCGGGATCGAGGCAATTAGTTGAAATGTTACTATCAGCGAAAGGTTTCCATCTTATTTCCCATGTGAGCACATCGCAACCATGCAATTTTTTCAATGATGAATCACATATCCTGTAAATTTCCCGTTTGGAGCAGAAATGAGAACTGCCCCGCTGATATCGATGGGAGCAAGTGTTGATTTATGATTTCCTGTGGCAAGATCTATTGCTAAAATATTATGAAATAATGCCATATAAATCAAAGCATGTCTGATTAATAAGGGATCACATTGTTCCAAAAGTGTGGCGTGGAGGCGAAAGGGAAGCAGAGATGGCTCAGGGGTGATATTTAGCCTTTTTACTCCTGTTTGGGAGGGCACACGTGCAAGGTGTTGAATGAGGATAGGGGCCAGGTCTCTTGACCACCACCTGCCCAATGCACATGGCTTGCTAGCATGTAGATACAGGATTCAGTGGCAAAACTCCAGCTGTGTATGTCTTTGGGACCAGGTTCAATGCTGGCTACCTCCATTGTGTTATGAAAGGCCTTTCAGAGAGCTGTTGCTAATTAGAAAAGTAGAAAAATAGGTCTGAATAGAGGAAGAGTTACTTATCCATCCCTCTCCATCCCTCTCCAGGATCGGGTTTGTCCACACTGTAAAAATCAAGCGGAGACTCTTGCTCACATTATTCTTGACTGTCCGAGATATGTGGGCATCAGGAATTTCTCTCCCAGGCTGGCCCTAGACAAATCCGAAAGTGACTCTGACTGCTCTGTTGTGGAGCTTCTGTTAAACAATACAGATGTCATGCTCTTGGAAAAAGTAGCAAAATTTCTTTTACAAGTGACCAAACTTTCTAAGTAACGTATACTGCTATATACAGTCTTCCTGTCTGCGCTTTGAATGTACTCTTGATTTGTATCTCAAAAATGTCTGGCAACGCTCTAGAACCTATTTTTAAATGCCAAATAAAGGTTGTTGTTGTTGTTGAGCAAGAGTTAATAAAAGATGTTTAAGAAGGACTGGTTGTTATTCCTTGACCCTAACAAAGATTATCTGCTGGGCATAAGCAAGATCTAAACTGGAGAGAAACCCATGGCTGCTATAGATGTCACTGTAGAAATATTGATTGGACCCAGAATTCAGGCTGCGACATCTTTTCCCCATTCAGAAAGTTTCCAAGTCAGCAGCTACCATCAAGTTTTTGGCCTAGCAACATGAGGCAAGTCTATAGAGGCTTCATTACAGAGCTGTCAGTTCAATGGAGCTTTCTGGATCGGGCTCTCTGAAGTCGAGCACAGTTCTCAGTCTCCATGGAGATGGGCCGTTTCAACGCCACATCCGCCGAGTGCGTCTGATTTATGGAATTCAATGCTGCTGGCAGATCAGTGTGCATCTGTAAGGCCCGCTCCACACGGGCGAATAAACACAGGTTTAAAACGGGAAAAAAACCATTTGGAGGGCACTTCGCACCCCTAAAGCAGTGATGGCGAACCTATGGCATGGGTGCCAGAAATGGCACTCGGAGGCCTCTCTGTGGGCACATGCACAAAGAGTTCATCATGTGGGGGGGTGGAAAATCACACACACACCCCACACACACATCTAGGCTGGCCTGGGCCACTGAGCATGACATGCGTGCACCGCGGTGAGCAAGGAGGACTTGGCTGGCGGGCCTGGTGCCTGTGCTCTGGGTGGCTGCTGCCCGGGGGGGGGGACAGAGGAGGCAATGATGCCAGAGAGGCACAGAGCGGTGCGCGCAGGACTTGCTGGAGGCTAGAGCAGGGTGACCCCTGCTCGAGTGGGTGGGGCGGAGGAAGAGGGAGCCAACTGTTTTTTTCTAAACTAAAACCTCATCATTCAGGTTAAATTGCCGGGTTGGCCCTTTGCGATAAATAAGTGGGGCTTGGGTTGCCATTTGGGCACTCGGTCTTAAAAAGGTTCACCATCACTGTCCTAAAGTGAGTCTGTCCTGTGTTATTTTGCCCAAACTGTGTTTTTTTTTAGAATCCCGCTAATTGTGAGTCTTTTGAAAACTCCTGGGCTGCAGCCACTTGTGAGCAAATGGCCGGGCAGGAGGAACTTTATTTGCCTCCCTTTTCTTTTTTTTTAAAAAAAAATTGTGGCTTATATCTGTGTAGCCACACAGGTGAAGATAGCAGTAGTGTGACATGTCAGCATGGCTTTGGGGGGGTTCATTTCTGCATTCTTGCCTAACTATGCATCAGTGGGAGGTAAATAAAAAAAGACCCACCTCCGTGCGCAGGCGCAACAGCAACCCGCATTGTTTCCATGGGCTCCAATCGCTGCCTGCACAGATGCATCCAAATG
The DNA here is from genome assembly GCF_021028975.2 of Sphaerodactylus townsendi. Classification (NCBI taxonomy): domain Eukaryota; kingdom Metazoa; phylum Chordata; class Lepidosauria; order Squamata; family Sphaerodactylidae; genus Sphaerodactylus; species Sphaerodactylus townsendi. The sequence goes on from NC_059437.1 coordinate 6,965,451, forward strand.
CAAAAACAGGAATACGGGTTACTTTATCCTGACTGCAACCCACTATACATTTGTTGTGCAGAGTGGGCCTCACAGACAGCAAGAGGAGTGGGTGACAAGATAACCTTGCAGAGACGGCAGACATTAAGGATGCTATCAGAGAGGGATGGAATTGGGGCATCTATGTTGGTTGAGAGTTTGGTTTCGTGCCCTTCATTCCCTTGAGCAGCAAGAAGCTTCTGGTCAGTTCTACAATATGATTTTTCCTGGCAAAGAGACGTAAAGATGGGCATGCCTAGAACTGAAGAGACCTTGTTCTTCAGTACTCTTGATATCACTATTCCTCGGGCTTTGGGCATCCTTCCCAAGTACGGAGTTATAGCCAATTACCTAGCATATATTTTACCGGTTGCCCACCGTTGGGCATTTATGTTAGCCCGATTTAATAGTTTTCCTTCAGCCTCTACCAACGGAAGGTATCATCAAACTCCAAAACAACAAAGACACTGTCGCTGTGGCTCTATTGACTCTCTTACCCATGTCCTCCTAGAGTGCCAAATAAATGCAGATGCGCGTCTCAGATTAATCCACCCTTTATTAGTGGCGTGGAAAATTTTTAACCCTACTGTTGCCATACATTTTCTTCTTGGAGATTACAATGCTCATACAACACATATGGTAGCTCTATACCTGACAACCATTTTAAAGTGCTAACTTATTCCTATTTTATAACTTTTAACTGTGTTTTTTTAAAATATATATATATTATACCAGCACATTAAACCAAATTGGTTCATTATTATTTGGCACAGAATCAAATCTTTTAAATATCAAACATGATACATAAAACAAATGTAGAACTTCTTATAAAATAGGTATCTTCTCCAACCTAACTGATACACACTGTCTAATATTTGGGCATGGTAGGACACCTATTGCTGTACTATTTTGCTTTTAACTCGCTAAACAGATCTATTTATATTGCAATTTTATATTAGATTGTATTTTTACATTGCTATGTAGGGGTATTTACTGGCATTTGCTCTGGCTATCTCTTTTAAAAAATCTGAAGTGATCTGAATCCCTTGAAGTCAACCATCAAGTTATGTGGACTATTTTCTTGCTATTGAACTACCGGTATATTTGAGACTGCAGAATGTGTCTGTGTAAATCTTGATCTATCTATGCCTATTAAAGGTTAATAAACAAACAAACTAACTAACTAACTAACTAACTATTCCAAAGTGATAAATTTGTAATGCTTTGCTAATACTGGCTGCTGTGAGTTTTCCAGGCTGTGTGGCTGTGGTCTGTTCATTTTTTTCATCATTTCATTGTGTCATGTTAATACTTAGGTTTTGTGTCAGTCCTGTTTTTGGATTGCTAATTCAGATTGGTAACCCTAATCCTACTATACTGTTTATTGAATGGGACATCTTGTTGAGTGTATTGACCCATGCTGCGCAATCTGCCTTGAGTCCAAGTGAGAAAAGTAGACTATAAATAAAATAGACAGAGAGACAGACACTGACGTACAGATGTGTGGCAAAACTATTGGCCAAAATACTCCAATGCAAACAGAAACAACAAGCCCAACAGCACCAATGTCAGATGAGAGAATCCGAGCCAAACCAAATTTGTATATTCTATCTATAATGTCAAAACCAGGGGTGTCCAACTCTGGCCCTTCAGATGGTCATATTCTACTCTTCCCATCAGCATGGCCAGTTGGATACCCCTGATCTAAAACCCTCACCTACAGTTACCTATTATTAAAAGGTAACCAGGTATGTTCTCCAGAATCTGCAAGAACAAACACAGGAACGAACACACTTTAAAGACCAATAGGATCAACCCCAATCTTTCCCCACAACACAACACAGACAGATCCTTAACACAACCATTGAGGAACTATAAAACTGGAACCAGAAGACTGCAGAAGGGATACACTTATTGAGGCTGTAACAACCTGGAAAATCCCCCTTCTCCCTCCCCCTCCCAAAAAAGTACAAACACTTTACAAATGAAAAAGAAACCTTCTAGAAACAGAGAAAATGCAAAATGGTTCTACTGGGAGTCAAGAGAACAAAACAACAACAGGCATCAGAGCCAAGGAAAACTTATGTGCTGTGTGGTTTCCCGGCTGTATGGCCGTGTTCTAGCAGCATTATCTCCTGACGTTTCACCTGCATCTGTGGCTGGCATCTTCAGAGGAAAAGGGGGGGGGGGTCTCCCCCATGGATAATAGTAATAATAGTAATAATAGATAATAGTAGAGGGAGCAGACTCTAAATTTGTTCATTGTATTTTAGTTTTTGTAGTTGTAGGATCTGTGATTTGGGAGTTAGCTGGTGTCCATGGGAAGGAGTGAGAGTCCTTCCCCCCCACCCCATTGGAAACACCTGCAGGGGGAGGGGTTTGGCAGTTACAAGAGGAGTTCCTATGTTGATTGATGCTATGTTTATTGATTTTTTTTGCTTGATGTTATGATTACTGATTCTTGATATTATACTGTTGTTCACTGCCCTGAGCCCTTTGGGGGAGGGCAGTATACAAATCGAATAATACAATACAATACAATATAATACAATACCAAAAGAGACTCTGACAACTCTGTTGTGGAGCTTTTGTTAAATAACACAGAGGCCATGCTCTTGGAAAAAGTAGCAAAATTTCTTTTACAAGTGACAGAATTTTCTAAGTAACATCCAATGCTAGATACAATTTATCTGTCTGTGGTTTGAATGTACTTTTGATTTGTCTGTAATGCTCTGGAGCCTATTTTAATATGCCTAATAAAGGTTGTTGTATTGTTAATACAATACAATAATACAGACAAACAGGAAATGACATCTTAAATTGTAAAACTGGTTTTGATATAAATAAGAAGATCATCTTCGGCTGGAAGCACTTTGAGGCAGAGACCAGAGCAGCAGCAGCAGCTTCAAAAGATCGAATTCAGCTGCATGCCTTTGCCCATGCCACGAAGGGAGAAGAGAACTGCCACCAGTGGGGAGATAGTTTGTGTTTGCCCTCATGCTCCATTTTCTATTTAAAATTAAAATACCCCACTTCTTGGCTTGCCACATGAGGAGGAGAAGGAGGAGGAGGAGGAGGAGGAAGAGGAGGAGGAGGAAGAGGAGGAAGAACAAAGCATTTATTACAAAATTTACAACTAAATACAATATTGAGCTTAAAATATATAAAAAAATCAGAGATGTTTATACCTAGAAGAAGAAGAAGAGTTTGGATTTATATCTCCCCTTTCTCTCCTGTAAGGAGTCTCAAAGGGGCTTACAATCTCCTTGCCCTTCCCCCCTCACAACAAACACCCTGGGAGGTAGGTGGGGCTGAGAGAGCTCTGAAAAGCTGTGACTAGCCCAAGGTCACCCAGCTGGCGTGTGCGGGAGTGCCCAGGCTAATCTGAATTCCCCAGATAAGCCTCCACAGCTCAAGCGGCAGAGCTGGGAATCAAACCCGGTTCCTCCAGATTAGATACACGAGCTCTTAACCTCCTACGCCACTGCTGCTCTTAGAATGCACCTGCTCTTAACCACTGCGCCACTGCTGCTCCTAGATCACATTATAATCACCTAGATCACATTATAATCAATGATGGAAAAAATAAAATAAAATCAACAAAAATCAGTTAAAATACATAAAACATTAACTATCCAATCAAGTCAATACTATTTAGTGATATGGAATTTATGCACTACTAGCGGGGCCCGGCCACGCATTGCTGTGGCTTATTGTGGTGAAATGGGAAAGGAAAAGTAGCATCAAATCAATTGCAGAGGCCAGCAGTACGTGCTCATGCAAACACGCAGCCTGATACTGTGCAATGTCATTGATGTGTGTGCCCACATTTCTTTGGGGGGGAAGGGAATGGAAAGGCACCCCTCCCACACATCTAGGCTGGCTGGTCATGATCCTTTACCTGGGAGTAAGTTTGGTTGGTGGCAATGGGTGTTGCTTCTGAGGAAACCCTCTGAGGGGCGCGATGCAGCCATTCAAAGTATATCACGGTTGCTGTACCGAGCTTACTCCTGAGTAATGCGTGCCTGGTTTTCTTAACTGTAACTACAGTATTGAGGGAATCTAGGGTGCCTGGCCCCTCCCTCCCATCCCTTGCATGTCACCCCTCACTCTCTTCCCTCCTTCACTTCTCTTCCCTTGCATGCCACCTCTCCCTCCCTCCCCCTCCCTTCCTTCCCTTTCCCTCCGCTAGGGTGGGTGGGTCATATCAAGGTGCTGGGCCCCTGCCTCCCCTCCCTTGCATGCCACCCCTCACTCTCTGTCCCCTCCCTCACTGCTCTTCCTTTGCATACCTCCCCCTCCATCCGTTTCCTCTCCCTGTCTTCTCTTGCATGCCACCCCTCCCTCTCCCTCCCTTCCCTCTCCCTCGTGTGTATGTGTGCGTATGTGTTTCACTTCCACTCGAGTTACTGCCTATGTACTGTTTCCACTGCTCATATCTGGCCATCTGAGCGAACATTATAAGCTGCACTAACATTCTAAGGGTGACAGTTACACACAGGCAGCTGCATGTCCTTCACCATGGAGCGCCAGGAAAAAGGTGTTTTACCTAGGCCAGGTGTGAAATTTCAGGTATGTGAACATCTAAAAACACTCTCACCTGGCTGACTATAGTGGCTGGGAATTTTCAGAGGAATTGGCCCAGCAGTTACTTAGTTATACTACCACTAACAAATACACTGTTAGCTTTTTATATATATAGATTAAGCAGAACTTGGCCACAAGCTTTGCAATATGCGGATGCTCGTCAATGAGGAGAATATCGGTTCTTGCTGGATATGATTTGTGCATCTTCCTCCTTTCTTACCTTGCCAAATGCCTCATTGTTTCTGCCTAGCAAGCAAGAATTTTAACTGCCCATAAAACAGCAAGGCACACTTTCTTTTAATTCCCCAACTTTTGGCAAGGGGTGAGTGGTATACTGTCTTGAGAACTTTGTTCCAAGAGACTGGAAGGGAAAGCATTAACTGGAAAGGTGGGTCCCACTGAGAACAATGGAAACAAATGACATAATCAAAACAATGAATGTAGACAGTAGGGAATTGCCTGGATGACTTGAAGGTGCCAGAGAGGGGGAGCTCCCCACCTCCTTGGAATCGACTGTTTTGCTGGTGCTCTTGGAGTCTAGGCTGATCCTGCATTGGGATGGTCTATAGACTGATCCTGCATTGGGATGGTCTAGGCTGATCCTGCATTGAGTAGGGCAGGGGTCTTCAAACTATGGCCCTCCAGATGTTCATCGACTACAATTCCCATGAGCCCTACCACTTGGCCATGATGGCAGGGGCTGATGGGAATTGTAGTCCATGAACATCTGGAGGGCCATAGCTTGAAGACCCCTGGAGTAGGGGGTTGGACTAGATGGCTTGATGGCCCCTTCCATCTCTATGAAACTATGAAGAGGAAGAAGACATTGTCATGCAAAAAGCGAGGGGGCTGGCACTACAAGAGCAGTAGGGAACGAAAACAGCAGCAGGAAACAGGATCCATCAAAGGTAAATATTCTTACAAATTAAGGAATGGAATATTCCACTTCCACAAAGCATTGCTTTTGACCCAAGAATTAAAATAGGAGACTGTTCAGTACAGCCAAAGTATTTTATACAGTCTAAATACAGGCTGCACGAATTGCTCCCTATCCTACTGATTTTGTGGCTTAAGGCATTTTCTACAATGGGTTTTAATTAAGTACAAGGCAGGAGTGGCCATTAAGGTTTTTGTTCACCATCAAGTAGCACATTATGCGAAGCTACAAAGTGAGGCCCCTTCTACTCTAGCCACAACTGAACTGAGATGTTGCTAAAGGTATCTTGGTTTTACAGCATAAAGCTCAGTGATTCAAGCTGCTTGTCTCCAGTCCAGTGAACGTTATGATCAAAGAAATCTTCTCCAGCTCATCACAAGAAGAAACTCGGGGGAGGTTCTCAGATCCTACTGAGTTCCTAGTGGTGCTATGTGGAGCACAACTCGATATGAATTAGAATAAACTGAAGCTTTTACACACACTTGCGCGCGCACACACATACACACCTGAGATTGCAGATCTCAATTCCAAATTGTTCTTGGAGGAATTCCTTGAACCATAGCTGCTATGTTAACCAGGACCCTGGGGTATATGGACTACTGGTCTAAATAAGCTGGGTACCTCTCAAGGTAATTAAAAAAAAACAGAGTTCAAAAGGGCCAAAGAGTGAGTTCATTTCTAAGAGTTACTAGGTGCATTTGGCACATTGAGTTGATAGCTTACCTTCTCAAGAATCCACCTCTACAATTCTGTGATGTTTACCTATGATCTTTTGGACCCATAACATTCTAAAAGTTCTGGGGAAGGAGGCTTTCAGGGCTGGCTGGCCATGGAGTTCAGATTCCATACCACCTGAAAGAAAAAAGGATTATCTATTCATCTGGATCTCTATTTCTCCTTTCAAAATACTGGCTTTTACAACTTCCTTTAGAAAGCTTTCTGGGCCAAGAAACCTCTAGATCTCTGAGGAAAGTGGGTTTTTAAATATTTACAACATGCCATGCAGATGAACATCTGCAGCAATCCACACTCTTGGCTTCATCTCCCAGCAAACCTCACATCACTACTCAAGTGCATCATTTAAATATATAATTTAGTGGATGCACCTGAGATGTGCTCATGTCCAGGAGGTAGCAGGGCTTGATAAAAGCACCATGACCACTTTTTGAAGGGGAAGGATTGGTGTAGTCACAACTGGAAACAGTTGTGGCTCTTTGAGAGGGCCATGTTGCGCTTTCAATTTATGTATAGTGGTCAGTTTTTCCCACTGTGATTGGTGTTTGGTGGCCATCCAGTCCCTTCCTTGAGCAATTCTGTAGGAGATAATTTAAAAACCCCAAACACATCGTTGACTTTGAAATTTGGAGAGCCATTGCCCAAAATATCCAACTTCCATTTAATTTGCAACTCTCTAGGGCCCTTTCCGCACTGCGGAAAGGGCGCTCCTCCACCAGCAGGAATTCTGCCGGTGGAGGGGTGGGGGCCCCCGCAGAGGCCAGCATGGGAGAGGCAGCTCCGCACGGAGCCGCCTCTTCCCCGTCCCTCTCCCACTCACCTCTTCGCCTTCGTCGCCCTGCTGGACTCCTGAGACCTGCCCACGCTGCCCTCTGACCTCCAGGGGTCGGAGGACAGCGAGGGAGCGTCTCAGCAGTCCAGTAGAGTGATGAAGGCGATGAGGTGAGTGGGAGAGGGAGAGGGACGGGGAAAACAGCGGCAGTCTCCTGATCCCGGTGCGGAGTGCACTGGAGCCGGCGTGGAACTTGGCGCTTGTTTTCTCAAAAACCTCCTTTCCAGTGAGGGAGGTTTTTTGGAGGCGGCTCTGAGCTGCCACCCTGGGGGGGGTGGGAGGAGGAGGGAGCCAGGTCAAGCGCTGCCATGCGTTCTTTAGCAGGGCTAGCCTTGTCGCTAGGAAACTGACTCCCTGGGGACAGCATTTTTGCCGTCCCCAGGGCGCCGTAAATGGCCCGTGAGGAAAGGGCCTAGGATGGTTTATGCATGTCCTCTCTTTAAAAAAAAAGCATAGCAAGTCATTTCCAAAATGAAATGTGTACTTACACGTACACGCACCATTGTGAGAGGTGTCCGCACAATAGTTCAACTGAGCTCTGAAAAATTGCCTGAATTAATATTGCAGAAGGCACTCTTTGCCAGGAAGCTTTCGTTGACTCAGAGGTGGACCTGCCACAATAGTTGTGAAATAAAAGTATGACATGAACAATGTAGCCATCACTATAACATCCATATCACCTATAAAGTTTATATGTGGGGAAATATATTTTTGATGGTAACATTCGTTTGGAACGTGATGTCTTTCCAGCTCCTATGCTTTATGGGATGAAACAGCAAGTCTTAACAGCGGTTGCTGCCCTCCTTGGTATATGCCCCCAGCCTTTTGTGAGAGCTGCCATTCAAATATTTTATGTTCCACTCAGTCAGTAGCATGGATTTCCCATATGCATAACAATTAATTGATTCTTTTTCCAGATTTATACAATTTCTTCATTGCAGTATATTGTTTTATCATATTAAAAATATATCTCCGTGCTTTTTGTACACTTCATACAAATACTTGTGCGGTAGTCGAAAACATTTCTTCAAGAACAATTAGACTGAAAATTTAAGGATGTTATAAAACTTAGTGACTATTGCAGTTAGATTCAAAAGCTACAGGGCTTTTTAATGGTTTCTTGAGGAATCGGGATGAAACTGCTGCCATATATTTCCACAAACTAACAAAAATAGTAAAAGGACACCAGACAAAGTAATAGTAAAATAATAAAAATAACAAAATAATGCAAAACAAATGAAATGAAGAAAGTAAAGTGAGTATAATGCAAAAAAATGCCTTCAGGAATGCTGTAAAAAGGAAAATGGGGAGAAAAGAAGAAAGGGGGGAATGTGATGCAGATGTTCACAATGGATACTACTGAAAACCAAAAGGACCTACATTCTTACCCCCTCCCGATAAAATACATAGCAAGATCAATAAATGGTGGTATTACAAATATAGTAGGTAAAAGCAATTGCAAAAACAGCAATAAAAACAGCATAGAATTCTACACACAGAAAACCATGAATCTGTATAACCAGCCATAAAGACAATAGCGGACAGGGAGGATACATAAGAACATAAGAACATAAGAACATAAGAACAAGCCAGCTGGATCAGACCAGAGTCCATCTAGTCCAGCTCTCTGCTACTCACAGTGGCCCACCAGGTGCCTTTGGGAGCTCACATGCAGGATGTGAAAGCAATGGCCTTCTGCGGCTGTTGCTCCCGAGCACCTGGTCTGTTAAGGCATTTGCAATCTCAGATCAAAGAGGATCAAGATTGGTAGCCATAGATCGACTTTTACATAACAGGGAGGATACATAATGTAGCAACAAGCTTGGAAATGAGAAATGTCTTTTCCCAATACATAAGAGACAACATACAGCCCCATCAACAGGGCCGGATGTGACACCACAACTACAGCACCCCACTGTTCTTAATGGGGCTTTCCAGTGGCATGGGGAGGCAAAAACACCCACAACAAAATCTCCCCACCAGAAAGTTCCCATTGGGCTTGATGGACTTATGCCACTGAAAAGGGAGCAGAAGTCCAAAGCCCTGTGCACCAGCATAGGTGGGCCAACAGCCAGGTGGGCTCCTCCCCCTGGAATTTGGGCTCCTCCCCCTGGAATGCCCATATTATGTTGGTGGTGATGGCAGGGACTGAGGGTTGTGGTGCTGCCAGCTGACAGATAAGTCCCTCTGCAAGGGCCCTGGGGAGGGCAAATCCGCCTCCTGCTTTAGATGGGATGATTATCTTTTTTTAAACCATCCCATCTCATCTGACTTATGGTGACCCTATAGGGTTTTCAAGGCAAGCAACATTCAGAGGATAGTTTACCATTGCCTGCCCCTGTGTCCCAGCCCTGGTATTCCTTGGAGGTCTCCCATCCAGATACTTGCTAGGGTCGAGGCTGAGAGTTTGGCTGATTCCGCATGGGCCAAAAACAGCAGTGTGAAATCAGGGTGAAAATGGTATAAACCCTTTTATACTGTTTTAAAACCTTTTATACCAGTGATGGCAAACCTTTTCGAGACCAAATTGCAACCCCAAACCCACTTATTTATCGCAAAGTGCCAACACGGCAATTTAACCTGAATACTGAGGTTTTAGTTTAGGAAAAATGGTTGGCTCTGAGGCATGCGTTACTCGGGAGTAAGGTTGGTGGTAGTCAGTGGCTTTGCTTTGAAGCAACCGTGCAACTCTTCCAACAGATTAATCACAACCCTAGGAGGGGTTTACTCAGAAGCAAGCCCCATTGCCAGCAACCAATTTTTCTCCAAGGTAAAGGATTGCACTTTAGTTCTTCCCATGAAAATCAGTGGGGTTTAACAACACTTAACAGGTTTAATTACACTGCTTCCCCAAAACTAGGTCTTAGGTTTAATGCTAATAATCGAGCCCTGCGGCCCAGGCCAGCCTAGATGTGTGTGGGGGGGGGCACTCTGTTTGTGTGTGCCCACAGAGAGGGCTCTGAGTGCCACCTCTGGCACCCGTGCCATAGGTTCACCACCACTATTTTATACCATTTTCGCATTGTTTTCACACCACTGTTTTTGGCCCATGCGGAATCAGCCTATGTGATGGGCCCAAGTCACCCAGCAAGTTTTCACTGCAGAGTGGGGATTCGAACATGAGTTCTCCAGGTCCGTCCAACATCTTGACCCCTATGACATGCTGGATCTCAAAAACAGACTCTATAGCCGGTAAATTTTCTGTGTGAATAAAGACCCACAGTTTTGAAAGTGGGAGAGAAAAGGCCCTGTCCTTGGTGCTGAACACTTGCTTCAGAAAGCGTGGGTACCCCTGGCACAAAGAGCTTCTGAAACTGATCACACTCGTTGAGCAGACTAATATGTCTTGCAAGTTCACATACTAAGAGACTCAAAAGCTAATAAAACATCAATCACCTTCTTATGATGATATCAAATGAGCACCTGGATAAGTATTGAAACTTTCATGATGAGTACTGAAATGTTCATTTCCAAAGGAAAGTAATTGAGTCCAATTAACTATACAGAACCTGTACTTCTTCAGACAGCTTTCTAAGTCCTATAAAGTGGCATCAAACATGTGAAGCATCCTTAATAAGTTTGAAGCAGATGCTGCCAGGGTCATGATTTGAAATCCGGAATTGCTGAAAGGACGTTGTTGACTCGTCGCTTCTTCATTGGTGAAGCATTTCCTTCGACCTGGGAATGGGGATTATGAATTTGCCCTTTTCAACTTAGTTTGTTTTTGAATGCTCCTGCATTTTGTTTCACCCATTTGAATCTGATCCTGATTTGTTTGTTTGCTTTTCACCCTCTCCTAATTTCCATGCTGTTTGTTGTTGACACAAAAAAATAACATTTGAAAAAAGTGTTGGTTTTAACAGGAAAATCAAAAGTGTGAAACTCAAAAATGGCATGAAAATAAATTAACAGAGCTGATTTGCACAATGGAGAAGGAGAATTGAAGGGAGGTAGTGGTCAAAGTTAATTAGTAGGGTTGAAAAATTAGTGGCATCCTAACTTGTGTGCTAGTTAGCAATGCTGCTACCATTCATAAATACTTGGTTTAGAACACAAATTTCTCCAGATCATAATATTCAGATGGTTTGTGAACAGAGCATGTTTTATCCAAGAAGTTTTCTTTCCACCTTGGAATGTAAAACAAAATTCTGTAAGTGTGTGGTCATTGTACAGGCTGCTCTTGTGAGTGAAAAGAGATGTTCATTGTGGGAGAATCTTTCACCTGAACAGCTGAGCTAATTGTTTGGGTGCTGTGTGGTTTCCGGGCTGTATGGCCATGTTCTAGCAGCATTCTCTCCTGACGTTTCGCCTGCATCTGTAGCTGGCATCTTCAGAGGATCATTAGATTCAGAGGATCACTCAGATCCTCTGAAGATGCCAGCCACAGATGCAGGCGAAACGTCAGGAGAGAATGCTGCTAGAACACGGCCATACAGCCCGGAAACCACACAGCACCCAAGTGATTCCAGCCGTGAAAGCCTTTGACAATAAATTGAGCTAATTGTCTTTCTTGATTTCTAATTTAACTCTTTGCGTGCACATGTATACTTCAGACTCTAAACACAGTTCAGACTGAGCAATAGCTCACAAAAGTCAATTTTTTACAAGCTACATATGCAATCTCTGATCTATTGATTCACAGAGTACATAGTTCAAAGATGCTCTTCGATGCAAAGGGAGCAACAAAAGGGACCTTCTCTCACATATCTTGGCAAATCTTTCAAGTTCTATGAGTTGAAATTTAGACATACATATATATATGTGAGTGTGGCTCACAGAGCGCATATATACACACTCATACCCTCTGCGAGCCACACTCTAG